>NC_136263.1:204013318-204135818 GCF_964187855.1 Myxine glutinosa
TAATCCGCGGACCGTAACAAATTGGTGTCAGGAGTGGGATACGAGGCCCGAAGCGCGATTAACGCGCTCAAAATTACAAGCAGCTGGAAATTGTTTTGTTTTTAAAGGAAAACCCGAATTTTGAAATCGCGCCATGGCTGGTCAAGGCGACGGGATGCCGGTGGGAGAGATAGACGGGGTGGAATCGACCCAGGACCTCGGGGAAATGTATATGGAGGATGTCGTTGAGGGGGTATCAGGCGCACAAAATGGCGCCCTCGCGCACATGGTTATTGCGGCACCAAATTTAGCCGCGCCCGTGGTCGCGGCAGCCGAGCCAGAGATGCCAATGAATTTGGACCTGTTTATGAAACAGATGATGGCCTTTATGGTAAAAACAGACGATAATTTCAAAGGGATGGAAAACAGGATAGGGGGCAAAATGGGAGAAATGGGGGGCCAAATGGGAGAAATGGGGGGGCAAATGGGAGAAATGGGGGAGCGACTAGGAAATCAAATCGGGGGGCTAGAAGCTAAATTTGAGGGGTTAGACAATGGGATAGAAGGGGTGAAACATGGGTTAACGGGGGTGGAAAATAGAATGGCTGCCCAGGAGAATCAGATAGAGGGGGTGAAAAATGGGTTAATGGGGTTAGAAAATAGGATGGAAGGCAAATTGCGGGCAATAGGGGAGCAATCCGCCCGAGAAATTAAACAAATGGGAGAGCAGATAGAGGAGGTGAAAATCGGGGTAGAAACCAAACTGGATGCTCAGAGGGATGAATTGGGACAGATGAGGGCGGCATCTACAAAAGAGAGGGAGGAGATGAAAGAGGAGATACGACGAGGTGTAAGTGAGGAGGTCTCGGGGGTACGCGAGGAGGTAAAGCGAGGCGAAAAGCGTATAGAGAAAGAGGTGAGAAATGGAACGGCTAGGTTACAAGGGGGAATAGAAGATCTGATGGAGGAGTTGGAACAGCTGACAGAGGGACAAACGGAGTTAGTGGAGCAGGTTCAAAGGAACACTGCGGTACTGGGAGGGTTAAAGGTGACACAAAAAGAAATTAAAAATGACTTGATAGCGACACAGAGGCAATGTCAGATGGTACGTGAGGGACTGACAACGAGGTTGGAAGAGGTGACAGAAATAATGGAGACGAAGGACCGGCAGGTGAGGACGCACATAGAGACGGTCAAGATAGCCTTAGAGGACGAACTTGAGGAGACGCACCGGGAAATAAAAGAGGTGAAGCAAAAATTAGAGGAAGTGGAAGAAGAGGTGAGTGAAATTAAGAAGGGACGGAAAGAAACTAAGAGGGAGATAAAGGAGGAGGTGATGGAATATGTGCAAGGTCGGTGCTCAACTCATAATTGTGTGCTCACTAACCAAATAAAGAGTTTGCAGGTGGCGAAGGAGGTGCGGAGACGAGGTGCCAAGGTGAGTGGCGATATACGTGGAAATGTACATGATGTGAGGGGAGCTTCAGTCGGCTTGGGGGTTGATGTGGACCCGGGTGTTCGTGAGAGGCCATTGGTGAAGTGTGCGACAGGTACGGTGTGCAAAAAAAGAGGTGTGCGAGAATGTCCGACCATGGGGTGTGTGAGGAAAAAGTGCACGCCGAGGAGTGAGTGTGCTGTCGAGAGTGAGTCGGTCGTAGCGCGTGTGCGAGGGAGCACATGGAAGCGCGTAGTGAGAGGTGTTACAGAGGATGTAATGGAAGCATGCACGCCTGTGGTGAGTGTTACGGAGGAAGTAACGAAAGAGTGTGTGCAAGAGGATGTGCGGGAAAGGTGTGTAACGGACGGGTGCATGGGGAAAGAGTGCGCTGTCAAGAGTGAGGGAGGATGCATGCCTGTGGTGAGTGTTACAGAGGGTGTAACGGGAGAGTGTGCGCAAGAGTGTGTGCGAGAAAGGTGTGTAACGGATGGGTGCATGAGGAAAGAGTGCGCTGTCGAGAGTAAGGGTGAGTGCGCTGTCAAGAGTGGAGGTGAGAGTAGTGAGAGTGACACGGAGCGTGAGTTGGTTGTGACAGGTGAGCA
Source organism: Myxine glutinosa (assembly GCF_964187855.1). Taxonomy (NCBI): domain Eukaryota; kingdom Metazoa; phylum Chordata; class Myxini; order Myxiniformes; family Myxinidae; genus Myxine; species Myxine glutinosa. The sequence goes on from NC_136263.1 coordinate 204,015,338, forward strand.
AGGATGTACACCTGGAATGGAAGGATGCACACCTGGAATGGTAGAGCGTGTGTGGGAATGCACACTTGAGTTGGTAGTGAGGCACGTGGTTGGGTGTGCGAGTGAGAGCACACCTGTGATTGTCACAGAGGAGGTGACCGAGAAGGGGGCGCAAAGAGGTGTGTTGGTGAGGTGTGCGAACAACGAATGTGTGCCAAGGTGTTCGGTGGTCAGGTGTGTGACCAAGTCTGTGAGCGGAATGAGTGTACCTGGGTGTGTAAGAGAAGGTGCAATGACGAGGAGCATGGGAACAGCTGGATGTATGAGCAAGAAAGGGGTAGCGTATGCGTGTAAGCATGCAGGTGAGGCATCAATGGTAACCGGGTTAGCGGTTAGAACGACATATAGCCGAATCGGGCCCTCGGTGCGCGTCGGGCAGCTTCGCGTGCCGCAAGGACCAGCGGGGATCCGAACCACGGCGGGTTCGAAAGGACCGCCGTATGCGATCCACGCTGGGCATCGCTTTGAATGGCCGCGTCCGTGCTCCACTAGGTGGAGCGGGCAGCCCGATAGGAAGGGTCGTCATGGCGACCCCTTTTTGTTGAGGCGCTCCGGCAGGTCGAGATCAGGCAATTGGATGGCTCCGTGCCGAGGGGGTGCGTGGGATCTCGGCCCGGGTAAGCGTCCTTCCCTGCACCGTGTGTCGGACGTATCCAGCCGCCGGCACCAAACAACCCGCATTCATTGCTTGGCTTTACGAAGCCGGGCTGTGGAAGTGAATTGGCGCACCGAGAGGCACTAGTGAGAAGACTGATGATGATAATAGTGATAGTGGTTTTGATCCGAAATTTAGAAAAGTGAATAGAATTGGCAGTAATTGGCAAATTTTTGATTGGTTGGAATTTGGTGTGCAAAATTGATAGTAAGAGATGCCCCATGTGATGGGATGGCCAATCCACCATCCCTCACAGAGGGGGGCAAAGGAGCACGAGGTTTATGGGGTTGATGGCAGTCAAAACTAGCCCGGGAGGGTTAAGATATATCGTGTGTAGGGCCCTCGAGATTGACATTAGGTAACGTTAAGGTTTAGTTAGTGACTGATACCTGTGGTGGGGACGCAGGTAGTTTAGTGTGGATGATAATGACGTGGGAGCGCAATAGTTTAAAGGGACGACTGGGAAGCGCAAGTTTCAGAGGGGAGTAGTTAGATGAGATGATGCCATGTGTTTGAGGATTGAACAGGTGAGATTGAACAGGTGTGATTGCACAGGTGTGCAACTGGACAGGTGTGTGGAGCAGTGTATGAGTGAGTGAAGGTGATTGTGTATTGTGCTGACCAAATGGTCCAGGAAGAGGAGGAGGGTGCAGGTAGCACAAGGTGTGATTGCACAGGTGTGCAACAACAGGTGTATGGAAAATGGTTGTGTGGAAGACATGGAGTGTGGAGTATATGGAGTATTGGAATGGATGGTCGTGGAGTGAGTAGGATGGAAACTATGGAGTGGAGTGGATGGTGCGAAGGTGTGAATGGGGGAAGAGTGGACCCCCATCACGAATACCCAGGGCGGGTAGTGTAAGTGTTAGGTAGAGGGTATAGGTAAATTGTGGTTGGATATTGGCATCTGTGGTGCGGGTGACAGAATGGTATTTGGATGGGTGCATTAGTGTTGTGGAAATGGCTGGGCGTGTAGCCTGTTAGTGTGTGTAGTTGGTTTGGGCACTCCACCACTGGGAGGATGTCGGCCAGGTGAGGCAGCAGGTGGGCTCTGGGAGCCGGTAGTAGTTTTTGTGGATGGGGCCCGAGGATCCGGAGGACGGACCCGGGTAGCCCAGTGCCAGAGGGCACCAAGGGGTGACAGAGCCAGGAGGGGCCTTCCCCAGTTAGATAGGTTAGGGCGAGGAGCTAGGTAAGCTCGGGTGGCAACTACAGTGGTGGAGGTGTGCAGGTGGGTAGACCTGCTGGGAGAGCTACACGTCACAGCCCAGAAATTGTGCAAGGGCACCGGGAGATGAATCGGGGGAGTGAGACCCCAAATTGAGAAGCACCACAGTTTGGTCAATGGGAATTGGTTTTTAGAACCCATAGTGTAAGTTGGCCAATGGATTGGCAGGGAAAGACCCCGGGTAGTGTAACGTGTGTTAAAGTCATTAAGAGGATAGTTAGGATTGGAGTCTCCTCGCACCATCTGCATCCACTCACCTGAGGTGACAGGTACTCCACACCATGCCATGTTTTGATTATTGTTTATGATGCAAATGTTTGGATTGTGAGACGCATCATGACGTGGGTGTGACATTGTGCTTTGATGTTCCATCTCTTCCTCCTTATGAGGATTGATGATGAATTGGGTGATGGCAAATTTTGAAGTAGAGGGATTGTGGAGACGAATTTGGTATAAGGGAAATATGGGGAGACGTGACAGTAGCGACGAATTTGTAAATGTGTAGATTTTGTAAATATGGGGTAAGGGCAAGGGTAATGTAGGTGACAGGGGGGGATGACGTACGGTAGGGACGAGCTTCCTCATTTCGCTCTCCGTACGCATTTCGCCTTGCATTGCCTTATTGACGTGTACCCTTGTGACCTTACCCCTCGCTCATTTGTCTTCCCCCTTTTTGTCTCCCACATGACCTGTGCGCCATTGGGCGCCGAGGGGGAGCGTGCGTGAGTCGGCCATTGTGCGCCCGGAACTCTCAGAACCAGCTGTCTGCATCGATGCACCACATTATGGACCACATGTCTGTGGCCGAGCACCACTTATGGACCCCATGGGTTGGGGCATGGCCCCTCTGCTGGAACCGGCCATGAGGGCCCGAAATCTTGCTGGCGGACCTTGGCCACAGGGCACCGATGCCCCACAGGTGAACCACACGTAGTCGGCCTGGTGGGCCATAAATAAATAAAAAGGACACGTTGGGTGCAAGTTTTAATACAAATAGGCCGCCAGCAAAGAAGGTGACAACAACTGGAAGAAATAATAATAGCCAGCAGAGGGAGCCGAAGAGCAAGAGACCACCTGCAGGGTTAGGGGTTGTTGGTTTTTTTATTCATTGAACAATGGTGACTGCACCGATTGGTGCTTGGGGGTGTATTGGTGCGTTATGGGTGCTTTCATGGTGCGTCGATGCAGAGCAGGCTGTCTCCCCCCCAGAAAGAACAATCACAGGTCCTGGGTTAGTTTTGTAAATAAAAGTAGCGTCAATTGTAAATAATTCTCCCCACCGTCAGTGTGTAGTTTGAAAACCATTCCGCAATTCGGTTAACTGTGGGCGTGGGTCTGTTAGGCAGGGTGCAATGGAGCAGCGGGACACATTTATTTATGTTTTAAAACTGTCGCACTCAGGGTCAGGTTAAAAGTAGAGGGAACTACACCTACGTGTCACACGAAATTAAAGTTATAGGCCCGGGACGTGCCTAAGAGGAGGAGGGTGCATTGTTGCGGATATGAGGATGGCAATTTTTTTGATTGTGTGTGTTGGATTGTGGTAAACTGCTGTGTACCATTGGTTGGATATGGCCCCTCTTGCCTCCAGAGTTGTATAAAGGTAAAAAGGACGTCTCGGTAATTAGTCCATAAGCATACACGTCAGCCAATCATAGAATGCCCCTGTTCGATAGCTTATATCTTATTATGTGTCTTAGGGTAAGGCTGTGTCTCCCATTAACTGAAATACTCCATTGTACCAAGTGAAATAAGAATAGGTCCCCTTTCATTTCATTTCGATGGCCAACTGCATTTTGGGCGGTTTTTCTTCAACCACCATTGGCCACGAGGCAGGGTTGGGGAAGAAAGGCGGGTCCCCACCTCGTCAGAGAGGGGAGGAGTGAGCCAGCCCCACTCGACCAACCATGAACAAGGGGTTTGGCTTGAGAGGGCGGAGGAAGAGCGTTTGGGGGAGGTTCGCAAAGGTTGAGGGGCGGGGCCTATATAACCCGCCGGCGGGGCGTTCCCGAAGGAGTTGAGACAAGGAGGGAGGAGACAAGAGCTGGGTCGTCAGAGAGTTGCGCTTTTACTGAGTCCAAAGAAAGAGCTGGGTCATCAGAGAGTTGCGCTTTTACTGAGTCCAAAGAAAGAGCTGGGTCGTCAGAGAGTTGCGCTTTTACTGAGTCCAAAGAAAGAGCTGGGTCGTCAGAGAGTTGCGCTTTTACTGAGTCCAAAGAAAGAGCTGGGTCGTCAGAGAGTTGCGCTTTTACTGAGTCCAAAGAAAGAGCTGGGTCACCAGAGCAGATGCGCTTTTACTGAGACAAGCAGCTCCGACCCGTGATTCCGCGCACACGACAGGCTCGGTGGCATCAGCGGCCGTCGAGGTCCAGCCCGACGTCCCATGCGGGATCAAGCTCCAGCCAGCTCCGTGCCGCCCCCCCCCCCCCCCCCTCCAGCCACACACCTCCTTCCAGCAATCCACTCTGCAATTCCCCGCGTGAGTCAGTGTCTTTGTTTGTTCTGTCCTGGGTAGGTAATTAAGCTTGTACAAGGAATTCACTGTGTCACCTGCGTCTCATGTCCCTGTAAATAATCGTGACTGCTCCTTTTTGCTTGTGTGTGTAAATAATAAATCCCATTACTCTTCTGTACGTCTTCTTCCTCTTTGCATTCGGTCGCTTTAGAGTTTTCCCGATTGAGTAGCTGTGGCGCGATACGGCCAACGTTTGGGTTGAATCGGGTTTTAGTCGGGGAATAACTGTTCGGCCGCGGTTACACCACCGCTCGGTCAAAATAACATCTAATCCGCGGACCGTAACAATATATATATATATATATATATATATATATATATATATATATATATATATATATATTGTTGTGGATATGAGAATGTTTTATTTATTTATTGTTGTTTAATGAATTGTTGTAAAATGTCACCCTCCTTCCTGCATTTGTTGTTGTATAAAGGTCAAAGGGCGTTCCCGTAGTTAATTCCATAAAACATACACGCAGGACACCATATATCCCTGTTCAGTAGTTATATCCTTATTATGTGTATTAGTGTAAGGCTGTGTCTTCCATTAATTTAAATACTCCATTGCACCAAGTGAAATAAGAGTAGATTCCCTTCACATTCCCCTTCCAACCATTGCCAACTGCATTCCCTCAAAGCCTCAATTGCCAACTTCACTGGGCGGTTTGTTAGGGTTGCTACAGCGGTGGTTTGTTTCATCCCAAGACTCCATTAGCCACGAGGTAATCTCGGAGCCGAAGGTGGGAGGAGTCGGCCTAGCGCCGGGAACAAGGCGTGGCCTTGCCAACGCCTCCTCTAAGGGCGGGATCGGGAGCCCGTGCGACCAACCAGGGCCGAGGTGAGCTCACCGATGGGCGTGTCCTTGACACCAGCGGCTTGATCGCCTGAGGCGCTATAAAGAGCGCGTGCGAAAGCCTTGAAGTGGTTGGACTAAGAGAGAGGAGAGAAGGGGCGAATCGAAGCAAAGAGAGCAAGAGAGAGAGAGGGAAAAGCGAAGCAAAGAGAGCAAGAGAGGGAGTCAGAGGGAACAAGTGCCAAGTGCCAAGCATGAGAACAAGTGCAACCACCACAGCTTTGAGCTTCGACGGCAGTTTCGTCCGTGGCTGCGAAGGAACGGCAGCTGCAAAACGTGCCGATCGACCAGGGGCGGCGGCTGCTCACTCCCGGTCTGACCGTGCTCCGGTTCCAGTTTTCACCCTCTCCCTCCAGCCATCCACCTCCTGCCATTCCGGTCATCATTCCCCGCATGAGTCTGTCTTTGTTTGTTCTGTCCCTGGGTAAAGTAAGACTGTTTAGATGAGCTAGCAATTTTCACTGTGTCTTCTTGATTCCTTCTGTCTTTATTTTATTATCCTTCCTTCTCCTTGGTTACTTTTGGTTGTAAATAGAAATAAATTATATTCGTATTCCCTACTTCTGTCTTCTTCTTCTTTACATCCTTCGTTTTAGTCATTTCCCCATTGAATATCTGTGGCGCGATTCGGCCAACGTTCAGGAATGGGGTTAGTCGGGGTAACTGTTCGGGCGTGGCGGCCATCCGCTCGGCAAACAACATCCTCGCCGCGGTCCCGTAACAATTGGTGTCGGGAGCGAGATTGGACCCGAAGCGCGCTTAACGCACTCAAAATTACGAGCGGCCGAAATTGTTTTGTTTTGTTTTAGCAAAATCCGAAATTTGAAATCGTGCCATGGCTAGTCAAGGCGAAGGGATACAGGTGGGGGAACTAGAAGAGGGGTTAGGGGTAACCCAGGACGAGAGGGAAGAAATGGAGGAGGTGGTTGAGGAGGTGTCAGGTGCACAAAATGGCGCCCTCGCGCACGTGGTTGAAGGGACGCAAAATGGCGCCTCGCACATGGCTACGGCGGCCGCACCCGCTGCACAAGTGGGAGGGATGGCCCAAATGCAGGCCCTCATGGAGCAATTTATGGCACAAATGCAGGCGTCCCTGAACCTGCAAGGGGATAAATCAAGGGCGGAAAGCAGAGAAATGGGACAAATGATGGAAAGGAATAGTGAGCGATTGGAGGGCCAAATGGGAGCAATGAGGGACGAAGCGAGGGGTACCGGTGAACGGTTAGACAATAAATTTGAATGGTTAGATAATAAATTTGAGGGGTTAGACAATAATTTTAAGGGGTTGGACAATAAATTTGAGGGGTTAGACAACGGGATAAAAGAGGTAAAGAAGGGGTTAACGGGGCTAGAAGATAAGATGGAAGGCAAATTGCAGGAAGTAGGGGAGCAATCCGCCCGGGCAATCAAACGGATGGGGAACCAGATAGAGGAGGTGAAAATTGGGTTGGAAGGTAAACTGGATGCTCAGAGGGATGAATTGGGACAGATGAGGGTGGCATCTACTAAAGAGATGGAGGAGATGGGGGAGGAAATACGACGAGGTGTAAGCGAGGAGGTCTCGGGGGTACGCGAGGAGGTAAAGCGAGGTGAGAAGCGTATGGAGAAAGAGGTGAGGAATAATACGGCTAGGTTACAGGGGGGAATAGAGGGTCTGACGAGGGGAGTAGAACAGCTGACAGTGGGACAAAAGGAACTTGTGGACCAAGTGGAAAAGAACACTGCAATAATCGGGGGGTTAAAAGCGACACAAAAAGACATCAAGAACGAATTAATAGCGACAAAGAAGGAATGTCAGATGGTACATGAGGGGTTGACGAAGAGGTTAGAAGAGGTGACAGAGGTAATGGAGACGAAGGACCGAGAGGTGAGGACGCACATAGAAACGGTTAAAGTGGCGTTGGAGGAAGAGATAGAGGGGGCGCACCGGGAGATGAAGGAGGTAAAGGAAAAATTAGAGGTGGTGGAAGAAGGGGTGATTGAAATTAAGAAGAGATGAAGGGAAACTAAGAAAGAGATAAAGGAGGAAGTAATGGAATTGGTACAAGGTCTGTGCTCGAATCATGATGGTGTGCTTGCTAACCAAATAAAGAGTTTGCAGGTGGCAGAGGAGGTGCGGAGACGAGGTGCCAAGGTGAGTGGCGATATACGCGGAAATGTATATGATGTGAGGGGAGCTTCAGTCGGCTTGGGGGTTGATGTGGACCCGGGTGTTCGTGAGAGGCCGTTGGAGAAGTGTGCGACAGGTACGGTGTGCGAAGGAGGAGGTGTGCGAGAATGTCCAACTCTGGGGTGTGTGAGGAAAAAGTGCGCGCTGAGGAGTGAGTGTGCTGTCAAGAGTGAGTTGGTCATAGCGCAGGTGCGAGGGGGCACATGGAAGCGCGGGATGGGGAGTGTTACAGAGGATGTAATGAGAGAGTGCACACCTGTGGTGAGTGTTACAGAGGATGTAACGAGAGAGTGCACACCTGTGGTGAGTGTTTCGGAGGGTGTAACGGGAGATTGTGCACGAGAAAGGTGTGTAACGGACGGATGCATGAGGAAAGAGTGCGCTGTCAAGAGTAAGGGAGAATGCACACCTGTGGTGATTGTTACGGAGGGTGTAACGGGAGAGTGTGCACGAGAAAGGTGTGTAACGGACGGGTGCATGAGGAAAGAGTGCACTGTCAAGAGTAAGGGTGAATGCATGACCGAGTGTGGTGGTGAAAGTAGTGAGAGTGACACGGAGCGTGAGTTGGTTGTGGCAGGTGAGAGAGGATGTACACCTGGAATGGTAGAGCCATATGGGAATGCACACTGGAATTGGTAGTGAGGCACGTGATTGGCTGTGCAAGTGAGAGCACACCTGTGGTTGTCACAGAGGAGGTGACCGAGGAGGGAGAGCGAAGAGGTGTGTTGGTGAGGTGTGCGAACGATGAGTGTGTGCAAAGGTGTGCGGTGGTCAGATGTGTGACAAAGTCTGTAAGCGGATTGAGTGTACCTGGGTGTGTAAGAGAAGGTGCAATGACAAATAGCAAGGGAACGGCTGGATGTATGAGCAAGGAGCGGGCTGCGGGGTGTAAGCATGCAAGTGGAGCATCGACGGTAACCGGGTTAGCGGTTAGAGCGACGTATAGCCGAATCGGGCCCTCAGTGCGCACCGGGCAGCTTTGTGTGCCGCAGGGATCCGCGGCGGTTTCGAAAGAACTGCCGTGCGGGATCCACGCCGGGCCGCGCTTTGAACGGCCGCGTCTGTGCTCCACTAGGCGGAGCGGGCAGCCCAATAGGAAGGGTCGTCATGGCGACCCCTTTTTGTTGAGGCGTTCCGGCAGGGCGAGATCGGGCCATTGGACGGCTCTGTGCCGAGATGGTGCGTCAGATCTCGGCCCGGGTGTGGAAGTGTAACTCAGTGTAACTCATTGGTTGGAACTAGTAACGAACCAAGGTACGAGCAGGTGGTCGTAAGAATGTCAGGAATGCATCTCACCCTGTCGAAGCTGGGAGTCCTGTTGTGTAGCTTTAGCATGGCCCCGGGCTAACACACATTCCCAAGCCTTCACTATTGACTTGGGACATCGGGATGCGAAGAGGGTGAAGGAACTCCCCAGCAGGGGGGCGAGCATGCATGACCTCGGGGCATTTGCGGAGAAGGGATTAGCGCGACGAGGCCCATATAAACCAGAGCAAACTATGAGTCAGGATCACTTGCCATCAGAAGTCCTGCCCGATGGGATGAACGAGTACGGTGTTGCGGAGGAATATCGGCTGAGAAAGAGGGACTATGCGGATAAGAGTTATCTGGTCCATTGAGTTAACGGTAGTTATTTGGTATTGAAACAAGTGAACTAGCAGTTAATAAAGTTGTGATCTTTTGTAAAACCTGTTTCCGATCATTGGAGTCTTGAGTCCGAAATCACTTCCACGACACCGGGTAAGCGTCCTTCCCTGCACCGAATGTCGGACGTATCCAACCGCCGGCACCAAGCAACCCACATTCATTGCTCGGCTGTGCGAAGCCGGGCTGTAGAAGTGAATTGGCGCACCGAGAGGCTCAAGTGAGTAGACGTGTGATGAGGATAGTGTTTTGGACCCGAAATCAGAAAAACAAAATTTGATGATTGGCAAAGGATTGGCAGAGTGATGATTGGCAGATGATTGGTAGTGATTGGCAAATTTTTACTTCGCTGGAATTTGGTGTGCAAAATTGGTAGTGGAAGATGCCCGATGTGGTGGGATGGCAACTCTGCCATCTCTCACAGTGGGGGCAAAGGAGCACTAGTCTTATGGGGTTTATGGCAGTGAAAACTAGCCCGGGAGGGTTAGGATATAGTGTGTAGGGACCTAGAGAAGATGACCTTAGGTAACGTTAAGGTTAGGTAGTGACAATGATACCTGCAGTGGGGATGCAGGTAGATTAGTTTGGATGATAATGACGTGGTATGTGCTTAGTTTAAAGGGAAGATGGGGAGCACTAAGTTAGCAGGGCAACAGGTAGTTCAGATGATGCCGTGTGTGTGGTTAAAAGGTGTGATTGCACAGGTGTGCAACTGGACAGGTGTATGGAGCAGTGTTTGAGTGAGTGATAGTGATGTGAGTTGTGCTGACCAAATGGTCCAGGAAGGAAGGAGGGTGCAGGTGGCACCAGGTGTGATTGCACAGGTGTGCAACGACAGGTGAATGGAGAACAGGTGTATGGAATAAATGGTCTGGAGTATATGGAGTATTGGAATGGATGGTCGTGGAGTGAGTATGGTGGAAACTGTGGAGTGGAGTGGATGGTGCGAAGGTGTGGGTGGGGGAAAGGAGGATGGCCCCCATCACGAATACCCGGGGAGGGTCGTGTAAGAGTTAGGTAGAGGGTACAGGTAAATTGTGGTTGGATATTGGCATCTGTGGTGCGGGTAGTTGCACAGGAGTGTAGTGATGGGTGCATTAGTGTTGTAGAAATGGCCTGGCGTGTAGCCGGTTAGTGTGTGTAGTTGGTTGGGCACTCCACTACTGTGAGGATGTCGGCCAGGTGAGGCCGCAGGTGGGCTCTGGGAGCCGGTAGTTGTTGTGGATGGGGCCCGAGGATCCGGAGGACGGACCCGGGTAGCCCAGTGCCAGAGGGCACCAAGGGGTGACAGAGCCAGGAGGGGCCTTCCCCAATTAGATAGGCTAGGGTGAGGAGCTAGGTAAGCTCGGGTGGCAACTGCAGTGGTGGAGGTGTGCAGGTGGGTAGGCCTGCTGGGAGAGCTACACGCCCCAGTCCTGAAATTGTGCAAGGGCACAGGGAGTTGCATCAGGGGAGTGAGACCCCAAATTGATGAAGCACCACAGTTTGGTCAATGGGAATTTGATTCTTAAAACCGCATAGAGTAAGATGGCCAATGGTTTGGCAGGGAAAGACCCCGGATAGTGTAAATGTGTGTGTGTGTGTATGTGTGTGTATGTATGTATGTGTGTGTGTGTGTGTGTGTAAATGTGTGTAAAAAGTGTGTTAATGTCATTTAGAGGATAGTTAGGATGAAGATCTCCTCGCACCATCTGCATCCACTCACCTGAGGTAACGATGGTACTCCACACCATGCCATGGTTTGTTGGTTTTTTATTATTTTTGATGCAAATGTTTGGAATGTGAGACGCATCATGACGTGGGTGTGACATTGTGCTGTGTTCCATCTCTTCCTCCTTATGAGGATTGATGATGAATTGGGTGATGGCAAATTTTGGTTAGAGGGATTGTGGAGATGAATTTGGTATCGGAGAAATATGGGGAGACATGACAGTAGTGACGAATTTGTAAAGGTGTAGATTTTTGTAAATGTGGGGTAAGGGCAAGGGTAGAGTAGGTGACAGGGGGGGGTGACGTACGGTAGGGACGAGCTTTTCTCCGCTCCGTCTCCATACGCACCTCGCCTTGCATTACCTTGTTTGATGTGTACCCTTGTGACCTTACCCCTCGCTCATCTGTCTTCCCCCCCCCTTTTGTCTCCCACCGAGGACGGTGCGCCACTGGGCGCCGAGGGGAGCGTGCGGGAGTCCGCCATTGTGCGCCCGGAACTCCCAGAACCAGCTGTCTGCATCGATGCACCACATTATGGACCACATGTCTGTGGCTGAGCACCAGTTATGGACCCCATGGGTTGGGGCATGGCCCCTCTGCTGGAACCGGCCATGAGGGCCTGAGATCTTGCTGGCGGACCTTGGTCACAGGGCACCTATGCCGCACAGGTGAACCACACATAGTCGGCCCTGTGGGCCATAAATAAATCAAAAAAAATGGACACGTTTTGTGCAAATTTTATTGCAAATAGGCCGCCAGCAAAGAAGATGACAACAACTGGAAGAAAGCATTAGCCAGCAGAGGGAGCCGAAGAGCAAGACACCACCAAGGGTTTGTTGTTTTTATTTTTTACGAACTATGATGACTGTGCACCGATTGGTGCTTGAGGGTGCATTGATACGTTGTTTGGGTGCTTCATGGTGCATCGATGCAGAGCAGACTGTCTCCCCCCCCCCCCCCCCAAAAGAATGATCACAGGTCCTGGGTTGCGTTTTGTAAATAAAGTAGTCATTGTAAATAATGCGCCCCCACTGTAAGTGTTTTAGTTTGAAGATCATTCCGCAATTCGGTTAGCTGTGGGCGTGAGTCTGTTAGGCAGGGTGCAATGGAGCAACGGGACATATTTATTGGTGTTTTAAAACTGTCACACTCAGGGTCAGGTTAAATGTAGAGGTAACTACACCTACATGCCACACTAAAGGTAAAAGTTCATAGGCCCGGGACGTGCCTAAGGGGAGGAGGGTGCAGTGTTGTGGATATGAGAATGTTTTTTTAATTTATTGTTGTGTAATGAATTGTTGTAAAATGTCACCCTCCTTCCTGCATTTGTTGTTGTATAAAGGTCAAAGGGCGTTCCCATAGTTAAATCCATAAAACATACACGCAGGACACCATATATCCCTGTTCAGTAGTTATATCCTTATTATGTGTGTTAGTGTAAGGCTGTGTCTTCCATTAATTTAAATACTCCATTGCACCAAGTGAAATAAGAGTAGATTCCCTTCACATTCCCCTTCCAACCATTGCCAACTGCATTCCCTCAAAGCCTCAATTGCCAACTGCACTGGGCGGTTTGTTAGGGTTGCTACAGCGGTGGTTTGTTTCATCCCAAGACTCCATAAGCCACGAGGTAATCTCGGAGCCGAAGGTGGGAGGAGTCGGCCCAGCGCCGGGAACAAGGCGTGGCCTTGCCAACGCCTCCTCTAAGGGTGGGATCGGGAGCCCGCACGACCAACGAGGGCCGAGGTGAGCTCACCGATGGGCGTGTCCTGGACACCAGCGGCTTGTTCGCCTGAGGCGCTATAAAGAGCACGCGCGAAAGCCTTGAAGTGGTTGGACTAAGAGAGAGGAGAGAAGGGGCGAAGCGAAGCAAAGAGAGCAAGAGAGAGAGAGGGAAAAGCGAAGCAAAGAGAGCAAGAGAGGGAGTCAGAGGGAACAAGTTCCAAGTGCCAAGCCTGAGAACAAGTGCAACCACCACAGCTTTGAGCTTCGACGGCAGTTTCATCCGTGGCTGCGAAGGAACGGCGGCTGCAAAACGTGCCGATCGACCAGGGGCGGCGGCTGCTCACTCCCGGCCTGACCGTGCTCCAGTTCCAGTTTTCATCCTCTCCCTCCAGCCATCCACCTCCTGCCATTCCTGTCATCATTCCCTGCGTGAGTCTGTCTTTGTTTGTTCTGTCCCTGGGTAAAGTAAGACTGTTTAGATAAGCTAGCAATTTTCACTGTGTCTTCTTGATTCCTTCTGTCTTTATTTTATTATCCTTCCTTCTCCTTGGTTACTTTTGGTTGTAAATAGAAATAAATTATATTTGTATTTCTTACCCTTTGTCTTCTTTCTTCTTTACATCCTTCGTTTTAGTCATTTCTCCATTGAATATCTGTGGCGCGATTCGGCCAACGTTCAGGAATCGGGTTAGTCGTGGTAACTGTTCGGGCGCGGCAGCCATCCGCTTGGCAAACAACATCCTCGCCGCGGTCCCGTAACAATATATATATATATATATATATATATATATGTATATATATATATATATATATATATATATATATATATATATATGTATACTCGCCGAAAGAACCCGGTGTTGCACGGTTCTTTTTGAATGAATTTACTACTATAATTCAGCTTTTACTCGTGGCCATAGAAGATTGACTACTATAATCAGCTCAGCTTTTAATTGCGAAATGGGCCCAGCCCAGCCAAAGCGGCCTCGACCGGCCTCGACACCTAGCCTATAACCTTCCCGGGGCCCGTCCCGACATTTTTAGTTCCTTTTGAATGAATTTACTACTATAATTCAGCTTTTACTCATGACCGTAGAAGATTGACTACTATAATACAGCTCAGCTTTTAATTGTAAAATGGGCCCAGCTCTGCCGAAGTGGCCTCGACCGTCCTCACGACCTAGCCCAGTGGTTGTTAACCTTTTTAAAGGCGCCAAACCCTAACGTAACCCAGCGAACACTCGCGGACCCCTCAAATTTGACCAAAAAAAATAAGAAGAATTGCATCTTAATGCATTTTCTGTTCTTCTTTTCGTGAGGCAATCTGGGAAATTCATGGTTTTGTTTTGGCAAGGGCCTCCCTCAAATCATTTTCGCATGCAAGCCTGCTCCTTTTCTTTGATTTAATGTCCACCCGTTTCTAAAACGCATGCTCGCAGAGATACGTTGTGACGAACGGCGTGAGGATCTCAAGGGCAATTTTAGCGATGTGAGGATACCCTTACATTTGGTGGCACCAAGACGTTGAGTGTTGTTGTGCCAAAGAGTTGTTGTTGAGTCTGGGTCTGCTGAAGTTCGATGAGGTCGTCGAGGTATTGGTCGTTGACATCTGCCATTGCAAGGCGAAAGTAAATGGCTGCCGCACCCATGCTGGGTATTGATCTTGGTCGGGGAAGTAGCCATCAAATGACTTTCCCAGCTCATCCAAGTGCGTGGCAATCACTTGCTTCAGCTCTCCCGGTACAGCAGTGCCTCCAACTTCAGATTCATCTTCGATCCCGCTCACGCACTAGTCCAGGAGCAAAAAGTTTGCGAAGTTGTCGTCCTCTGTTCGCCGCCTCCACAACGGTAACTTCTTTCAGAAAGCGCTCAGCTTTTCTTCAGATTCGATGACATTCACTCCACCGCCCTGCATCTGGCAATTGAGATGATTGAGTGCGTCGAAGATGTCAGCCAAGTATGCCAAGGCGAGGATGAACTCTGACTCTTGGAAGTGCGCTGCATGGCAATGCTGGTGTTCTCGCAAAAACATGGCTAATTCTACACGCAAGGCAAAAACACGGCTCACTACCTTTCCTCATGATAACCATCGAACGTTGGAGTGGCAGAGAAGGACTTCGAATTCAGAGCCGATTTCATTGCACAGCTCTGAAGATGCGGTGATTCAGAGCACGGCTTTGCATGTAATTCAGTTTCAACGACGATTCTCAGAACATTGGCCAGTTTTGGAGGCAGGGTTTTTGATGCCAGAGCGTGTCTGTGCAGGACGCAGTGCGTTACGATGATGTGTCGTGCATTGGCCTTCACCAGCGCTCCAAAACCGGAGTTGCATCCCAGCATGGCTGGAGCTCCGTCCAAGCAAACTGCAGACATCATGTTTCACAAGAGGCCGTTGCTTCTGAAGAAGTCACCCACAAGCTTGTTCATGTCAGCTGCCTTCGTCGTTGTTGTGAGAGGCTTGCAGAACAGAAAGTCTTCCTTGATCTCGTCTCTTTTGAAATAACGCACAAATAAGATGAGCTGGCTCAAATTCGAAACGTCGGTGGTCTCGTCGAGTTGAAGGCTGAATTTTGTCGGGCTCGCGACTAAATATTCAACTGCCTGGGCGAGGATGTCATCGCTCATGTCGTCGATTCTGCATCTGATGGTGTCATTTGAGAGTGGAACGAGAGACAACTTGTTTTCAGCAGCTTTTCCCAGCATGATGTTGGCCATCTTCAACGCGGCCGGTTGATGAGTGGCTCGCCAACGGTGTGCGCTTTGCCCTGCGTTGCGATCAGGTACGCAACTTCATACAACGCAGTGCGGATCGGTTTGTCAATTGGAACGAAGCCGAGAGTGGGCAAGGTAGCACTTGCATCGAATCTGACTCTCTTCAATTTGAATTCATCCAGCGTTGCGTCTTTGTACTGCCCCTCGCCGTGCAGTTTTTTGAAGTGTTCCAGTAGTTTTGCTGGTGCTAGGCTGGAGTTTCTCAACTTGACATTGCAAAGCATGCATTGAGGACGCTGACTTCCGTCCCATTCTGTCAAACACGTGAACCCGTACCACATGTAATCAATCCTCCGACCACTTCCTTTTTTTGCCCGACATACTGCAAAAAAAAGAAAAAAAAGTAACAAACTGATCTTAATTGAGTTCGGGCAAATAATTATATGACAAAAATTTAAAAAGGAACATGCTTAAATATAATCAGTACCCCTCTGTAAACTGAGCAATTTTAATAAAGAAAACATAAGTTATAGTTACGATGACGGGATTTATTATCTACTCAACTCTATGTCACCTCAAATCCCATTATAATATTACTTAGAAAACTGCGAATTGTTAGTTTTGAATTGCGACCAAAGGAGTTATATCACCTCCACCTAATTTTCTGAGTAATTCAATCATATTTTATAATCACCATCCACTTTTGACTTTAATATAACTCTGAACCCACCCTGCATATCCACAAACATTTCCAACTTACTTTTCAATTAATCACTAACTCCAAAGTAAGGCCCGACCAATGACGCATGGCACACGGCAAGCTAATCGAGGCTATTCAATGGAATTTCCGAACACCTGCAAAGTCCAAAATCCAGTAAGGAAGTAAGCAAGTAAGCACCATCAGCAGAATATTTAGCAAGTTGCCCATTGATTCAACTTACTACAGTGAGTGTGAAACAACTTATCATAAACACAGACCAGAGAAACCATGAATGGGATGGGAATACAATTAAAATAACATTTCCATTCGTTCGTAACATACGTAGCAAAATAATAATAATATTAATAATAAGCTGATCTACATAGATTACATAGATTACACATAGATTACACATAAATTACACATAGATTCATAATTGATACAAAACTAAAAACAAAAACAACAACAAATTGCAATGCGTTTCGGAGGACCACCGCCGAACCCCCGAGACTGGCTCCTGGGGTTTGGTCGAACCCAGGTTAAGAACCACGGACCTAGCCTATAATCTTCCCGGGGCCCGTCCTGACATTTTTAGTTCTTTTTGAATGAATTTACTACTATAATTCAGCTTTTACTCGCGGCCATAGAAGATTGACTACTATAATTCAGCTCAGCTTTTAATTGCGAAATGGGCCCAGCCCGGCCGAGGTGGCCTCGACCGGCTTCGCCACCCAGCCTATAACCTTCCCTGGGCCCATCCCGACATTTTTTGTTTCAGAGGTTTCCCCCTATCTTTCACCGTTCAGGAGATTAGCGTGTGCAGACAAACAAACAAACAAACAAAAACTTTCTTTTATATATATAATAATACTATAATAATATATATATCAATGTTTTCAAGAATATTTTCAATGTTATGTTCAATATACTTGAAAAAATATTCGATTGTCGCAAGTAAGAAACACAGAATAACAAAGTAAATCGACCAGGTTTGAGAGTTTAGTCTTGAGAGTGGAGAGATATTGCTTGCTGGCACTCCTGAGGGTAGACACATACTTGTTCCGAGCTTTGCGAAAGAAACAGAGATTGCCTTCAGTTGGATTAGACTTCCATGACGCAAAAGCAAGTTGTTTCAGGGCAACTGCCTCACCATATTATTCGGTGTACCATGGACGGGAGGAACAAGATGGGATACATCTGTGCATGAGAAAGAGCAAATTTCTTTTGAAAAACTTTCCAACAGGATGAGTTGTTATATATGTACAGGATGTTTCAAAAAGATGGACCCCATTTGAAATCGCTATATCTCTGCAACCACGAACCACCCATAAATGAACCTCTTACCACTTGAAAGGGCGGGGCATAGAGTTTCAAATGACCACCGCTAGATGCCTCTCCCAGCGCACCAACAACCTCTAGCCTTAGTCGTTCGCAAGATGGCGACCCCACAACACAAGGCGTTTTGCGTTCTGCATTTCAGCAAGACTAAATCCGTAATTGCGGTGCCGCGTGCGTTTCAACGGCGTTTTGGCATTGATCTGCCAATGCCAAAGAGCATTCGCCATTGGTACCGACAATTTGAGGAAACAGGCTGTTTATGTAAGGGGAAGAGCCCAGGGCGACCACACACTTCAGAAGAAAACGTGAGAAGAATTCAAGAGAGTTTTCTGCGTAGCCCGCGCAAGTCCACTCGTCGTGCCAGCTGAGAACTTGCGATCCCTCATACGACTGTCTGGCGTGTGTTAAGGCGACGTTTAATCCTGAGACCATACCGGTTGCAACTGGTACAGGCTCTTCGTACAGGTGACCAAGGAAAGCGTGTAGAATTTAGTGATGCGATGTTACAGAACATGGAAGACGACAGCTTCTTACCGCGTTTGATTTTTAGTGATGAAGCAACGTTTCATCTAAGCGGTAAAGTTAACCGTCACAATGTGCGCATATGGGGACTAGAGAATCCACACGAAACTGTAGAGCATGAGCGTGATTCCCCGAAAGTGAACGTGTTTTGTGCCGTTTCTCAAGTAAAGGTTGATGGCCCTTTCTTTTTCGAGGGAAAAACAGTTATGGGGCAAACCTATCTCGAAATGCTGCAGAACTGGCTCTTTCCACAACTTAATGAAGATTCCGATGACTTCATTTTTCAGCAAGACAGAGCACCACCACATTGGCACCTGCAGGTTCGACGTTTTCTAAATGACACACTGCCTCAACGTTGGATTGGTCGCACGGGACCCTAAGACTTGGCGCTACACTCTTGGCCCCCAAGTTCCCCAGCCATTACACCCTGTGACTTTTTCTTGTGGGGATACGTCAAAGACCGTGTTTTTGGGCCACCATTACCGACTAATCTGGATGACCTCAAAAACAGAATCACAGCAGCGGTGACTTCAGTGAAAGAAGACACTCTGAGAGACGTTTGGGACGAATTCAACTATCGTCTCGATGTTGTCCTTGCAGCAGGTGGAGGGCACATAGAGCATTTATAAAATGGTCAGTAAGACTTGATAACTCATTAAACCATTTGTAACTTTTTGTGTAATTGTAACATGTTGCCATCGTGAAATATACTGCTTTGAAATTGGGTCCATCTTTTTGAAACACCCTAAATATAGTTTTTGGCTCCATCTCTCCGTTTTAGAAACGAGGCCAATGTTGACCTATTGACCTCAAAAATAATTCGGGGTTGACATTAAGTGATCTGATATGTAAATCCTCTTCAAATCCAAAGTTAATCGGATGAAAATTGAGTATATTAGAAATTCGGTCTATGTTGACCTTTTGGCCGATGTTGACCTCAAAAATAGTTGGTGGTTGGTTCCAGGCAGCTGATATAAGAATCCCATTCAGATTTCGAGTCATTCGGATGAAAATTGAGGATTTTAGAAATTTAAGAAAAGTGGTTGACCTTAGGCGTATGTTGACCTTATGACCTATGCTGATCTTAAAAATAGTTGGTGGTTGAATTCAGTTAGCTAATATGAAAATCCTATTCAGATTTCATGTCAATCGGATCAAAATTGAGGATTTTAGAAATTTGAAAGAAAGTGGTTGGTTGATTTTTGGCCTGTGTTGACCTTTTGACCTCAAAAATAAATAAGATTTTGTTGGACCACGAACTCTACAATTTGGTGAAGTTTCGTGAAGATTGTTTGAAATTGTGACCGGCACGCAAGTATAAGTGAGCGGACAGACAAACACACACACAGACACAAACCGGAGTGATCAACATACTTATGAAAAAAATATTTTTTACCAAGTAAGAAGCACAGAAGAAATGAAAATTATTGTCTCACTGTGCAGTGGGACCGGCTCAAAAACAAACAATCTTTTGTTACAGAATACGTCCCAGACAATTACAATGGGCAATGGCCATGATGTTTGCTATAAAACAAATAAATGAAAACCATTCACTCATTCCTAACATCACATTAGGTTATGGAATTTATGACACCTGTTTGTCAATTTCCAAAATCTACGAGTATGCTCTGAGAATAATGCAGCAGAGTATTGAAACTGATGTTGTAAATGAAGGAATGTGTTCCCCACACGCAATTGTTGGACCTTATTCTTCAGCACTTTCAAAACCATTAAACAACATCCTTAGTTTATTTTTGAAGCCACAGGTAAAATCAATGACAAGTAAATGCAAAGTTACTGATTTTCATGTAACTCTTAAAAGCATACATTCAAATTGTGAAAGTTTATTATTGAAATAAGCTTCACTTGTCGGGGGAGCCGATCTTTCGTCGAGTATCTACTCGCCTTGGTCACGGCAGATGTTGAAGTGAAGAAGCCTGAGAATTTCCATGTGACCCTGGTCGGTAGACCAATCTGGGATGGTTGCAGACGGCGTGGAAGAGATGTTATAGCCTTGTATTCGTTTACACCTCTAGCAAACCATGAAAGGAATCCATTTGTGAAAGAGTTGAATCACCATCTCTCAAGAAAAAGATCAGTTTGAGATTTCATCTGTCACGCATGTGGGACCAGGCTACATTCATGGCCAAAAATATTGGCACCCTTGTGCTTTTTTCAAATAATGCACCATTTCTTCCAGAAAATTGTTGAAATTAAAAAACATTTGATGTCCACATGTGTATATCTTTGGTTTTCAGTGGAACAAAACAAAAAAAGCTGAAAAAACTTATTTAATATTAACTTATTCCACACAGAAATCCTAAAATGGCCCGGACAATATTATTGGCACCTTTTAGAATTTGTTAGAAATAATTATATTTCAAGTAGATGATTCTCCTTTGCTTTGGAATTTAACTCACCTGTGGTGAGTTGCAGGTGCCTGTAATATAAAAATCACCTACTCAACCAGTTTGAACAGAGAAAAGGAGTCATTCTGCTGTTTTGTGTCAGTGTGTACCGCATTGAGCATGGAGAAAAGAAAGAAACCCAGAGAATTGTCTGACGAGGTCAGACACAAGATTGTAGCCAAGCATGGACAATCTCAAGGCTACAAGTCCATCTCCAGAGACCTTGATGTTCCTGTTTCCACCATACGCAATGCTATCATGAAGTTTAAGGCCCATGGCACTGTAGCCAACCTCCCTGGACTTGGCCACAAGAGAAAACTTGCTTGGAGATTGCAGCGAAGGATTGCTCGAATGGTGGAGAAAGCACCTCAATCAACTGCCAAACAGATTCAAGTTGACCTTCAGACACAAGGGAAGACAGCTTCAACTCGCACCATCCATCACCAACTCAATGAAAGGTTGTTCTATGGTAGGAGACTCAGGAGGACCCCACTGCTGAGAGGGAGAGAGAGAGAGAGAGAGAGAGAGAAAGAGAGAGAGAGAGAGAGAGAGAGAGATAGAGAGAGAGAGAAAGAGAGAGAGAGAGAGAGAGAGAGAGAGAGAGAGAGAGAGACAAAAGAAAGCCTGACTGGAGTTTGCCAAAATCACACCTGAACAAGCTAAAATCCTTCTGTGGACAGGTGAGACCAAATTAGAGCTTTTTGGTAAGGCACATAATCTCTATGTTTACAGAAAACAAAATGAAGCCTTCAAAGAAAAGAACACCTTCCCTACAGTCAAACATGGGCGAGGATCAGGTGATCTTTTGGGGTTGCTGTGCTGCCTCTGGCACTGGGTGCCTTGAATGTGTGCAATGCATCATGAAATGAGGAGATTACCAAGGCATTTTTGAGCGCAATGTTTAACCCAGTGTCAGAAAGCTGGGTCTCTGTAGAAGGTTATGGGTCTTGCAGCAGGACAATGACCCCAAACACACTTCAAAAAGCACCCAGGAATTGTTCAAGACAAAACGCTGGACTGTTCTGATGTGGCCAGCAATGAGTCCAGATCTAAATCCCATTGAACACCTGTGGGAAGATCTGAAAACAGTAGTTGGGAGAAGGCACCCTTCAAATCTGGGAGAACTGGAGCAGTTTGCACTAAAAGAGTGGGCCAAACTGCCAGTAGATAGGTGTAGGAAGCTCATTCATGGCTGTCGGAAGCACTTGACTGCAGTTATTTTGTCCAAAGGCTACCAAATATTAAGTCAAGGGAGTCAATAATTTTGTCAACACCATTTCTTTTTATTTCCTGATTTAAAAGGATACATTAAGTTCTGAATCAAAAACAAAGGGTCTGTTATATTAACAACGAAACTAGAACTGCCACTTTATAACTGCTGACAGTGATGACTGGTTTCCTCCACCTTCCCGCATTCACATTATTATTTTTTCTCCATCAATTTATCCCTAGATGATGCTCAAGAAATTTCATCCTGATCGGATGAAGTTTGGTACTTGTCGAATTATGACGTAGTAATGGAGGCACCTATGACATCATCATTCACCAATTTTATTCTGCATGAAGAGTTCTTTACAATGAGATATGTCTCCATTTTTTCTGTACAGCGGTTTTGGAGAAATAGAGGTGCAAAGTTTTTCGGTTTTTCCAAGATGGCGCCCATACCACATGTTGTACGACATCATAACTAGCTCTAAAAGATTATTGACGCCAAAGCACTCCTTCGGTGATAATTTCCTGTCCATCGGTCAAACCATCTCCTTGAAAATGATTTTTTCAGATAATAAACTGGAAAAATCACAGTGCTAGAATCCATGACATGGCATGAGATGCTCATGGGCATTTCTTCTTCTTCACAGAATAACATCTTCTAGCTCCCAGACCGTACGTCCAATCATCTTGAAATTTTGCAAACTTGTTGCACTTCATGACTTCTAATTAATTGTAAAGTTTAACGTCGATCAAAGAAGTGGTTCAAGAGATATAATATTTTAAAAAAATATTTTCGTTCATTTATTAATCAATGCTATTCCATGTGAGCTATCGTATATTCCAAAAGGGCATTTTAGCATGCCATCATGGAGAACATAATTGTGATGTTTCCATTCGACATGATCAAAAATGAGGGAGGAGCTAGGTTTTAAAGGTTTATGCTTCAAAATGTCATAACACCAAAACGATGCGATGTATGGAAAAATGATCCCAGACACTGTTTGTTTGTCTTGGGTATGTGATCATGCCTCCAAAGTTTTGGCTCGATCTGTTCAGCCATTTCAGAGAATGGGTTTTTAGTGGTTTTTCGGGCTGTTCATTTGAAACAATATGGCGGCCGAACCAGGTGACCTACGATGTCATTATAATTTTTTTCTGCATCGCTTTATACTGAGATGATGCTCAATAAATTTCACCCTGATCGGATGAAGTTTTTTTACTTGTCGAATTATGAAGTCGTAATGGAGGGACCTGTGACATCATCATTCACATATGTTATTCTGCATGGAGAGTTCTTTGCAATGAGATATGTCTCATTCTTTTCTATGCAGCGGTTTTGGAGATATAGTGGTGCAACCTTTTTCAGTTTTTCCAAGATGGCACCCATATCACATGACTCATGACGTCATATTTCCCATTATAAGATTCTACAGGCCGAGGGACTCCTATGGTGAAAATTTCCTGTCAATCGGTCGAACTATTGCCGAGAAAATGATTTTTAAATGAAATAAATCTGAAAAATGGCAGTAGCACAATCAGTTATATGGCCTGAGAAAAAAAAGTGTTGCGTTTCTTCTTCTTTCAACAATAACGACTTCTAGCTTCCGGATCGTACAACCAATCATGTTGAAAATTTAAACACTTATTCCCTTTGATGAGAGCTATCTTACGTTGAAGTTCCAAGTTGATCAATGCAGCGGTTCAAGAGATAGAAGCTTTTTAAGATTTCCATTCAATTATCCATTGCGGCCAAACCATGTGACTTATCGAAACTTCCCAAGTAACGTTTTAACTTCGCCACATGTGGAACATTTCTGTAAAGTTTTGATGCGATATCTTCAAAACTACGGGAGTAGATAGGTTTTTAACTTTATGCTTCAAACATCATAACTCCAAAAGCCTGTGACGCATAACGTCATGCTCGCTGAACTTTTTGTTCGTCGTGAGTATTCGATTATGCATGCCAGGTTTGGGCTCGATCTGATCAGCCTTTGCGGAGACAAAGGGGTTTTAGTGTTTTTCACGGAAAACAATATGGCGGCCGAACCATGTGCGGCCGCCATATTTCAACAAAATGACGTTGAAATTTTTTGCATTCTGAGTTTTTTTTTACATATGTCATGGAAAAAATATTCGTGGCATCAAGTGGTCTATTTGTCGAATTCTAACTTCATAACCTTAGCACTTTTAATATCCTAAACAAACATGTTTTTTTGTCCCATTGCAGGGTTCTTTAGAATGAGCCATCACTCAATTTTGTTCCATTGTGGCGTTTCGGAGATATAGAGGGGCAAATTTGAAGGTGTTTTCCAAGATGGCACCCATACCACGTGAGTAGATGATAAATGTTGTTCCTGGGACAAACCCATTTAACATGGGAAATCCCTATCTAATGTCGTTTACCCCCCTGTCTTTTCCCACTTTTGGAAAACACCCCTATTAATCCAAAAGACTCTATGAGGCTTTTGGCCTTTTGAACCATGAGCTTATTGGCCTTATGAGCCAATTAATTTACTTGGGCTAATACATAATGAAGATATTTTAATTGAGCTAGGGTCGAATGGTAAACCCATCTTGATGTACCAGGCTGAACACTAACAGCTTGGAACCAATCCTTCATTGAACCTCCAAATCTCCATTCACTTACATGTAAATTTTCCTCTCACCATCACTTTTCTTCATTTCCCCTTAACACCTCTAGTCCTGACCCCCTTGGTCTTATGGGCCTTTTACTCTTACTATCAATGATCATTGTTGTTTAGTAGACCACTGAAACAACGATTCTACAAATATTTGTTTATGCGTAGGAAATAATTTCATTATCTTACCACTTCCATCACCATCTAATACATTAACAAAGTATATGTTTGAGTTTGGGTCTTTATCAAGATATTTTAACTGAGCTAAAATAAAATGATAAACCTCCCTCAATGTTCTTGTCTGAGCGCCTCCTGTGCCACACACCATTTTAAAATTAAAGTATATATTTTCCTGACACCATCAAAGTTTTCCATCCACTCAAAATATTTCCATCATTTTTACCCAACTCACCAGTATTTAAATCAATTCTCTTATTTGTTTTGTGAACTTTTTTACCAGTTGCCTTTTCAATAAGTCTTATTTGATATTTTTCACATTCATTATGTTTTCCATTTATATACCAAGGTTGATTACATCTCCACTCTTTAGTCTGGTTGATACTTGGTTCTATCATTTATATATTCATAAAAAAGGCGGCGGTAGGCCCTTAAAGTCCCTAACCCCATTATCTTATCACTTATATATATCTTATCACTTATATATATCTTATCACTTATATATATCTTATCACTTATATATATCTTATCACTTATGTATATCTTATCACTTATATATATCTTATCACTTATATATATCTTATCACTTATGTATATCTTATCACTTATATATATCTTATCACTTATATATATCTTATCACTGATATGTCTTATCACTTATATACTTATATAACCATAAGGGAGACTATCAATTCCATTTTCTAAAATAAACCTCTTATCATCAAAAGCTCCTAATGCTTTCTTATTTATCTCTTCTGTATATAATTGATGTTTATAACTTCTTATTCCATTAATCTTTCTAAACTCTTCTTTCTTTGTTGTTAAACAGTTATAATAATCCTTAAAGTTTATTGTTTCTTTAATAACATTTTTCTTTACACCTTTTAACTTCTTATCAGTCTTTTCAACGTTATTCACAATGTATTTATAAGCATAAGCCTTTGACCTCAATCCCACAAATTCACTCATAACATATCCTCCTAATTCATCCTTGAACTTTCCAATCACCTTTTTATTTTTAGAAGAGAACAACTCACTCTCTAGAATGTAATTACTTGTATCATAGATATTAATGTCCTCTTTCATGTCAGAATAAACATCATCAGTATTAATTTTCAAAATAAAACTATCTGTATCCATATAAAGTAGATTAACATCATTTTGATATTTCTTCCTCAAGTTATTATAAAAGTAATCATACATTAATGACTTTGATAAATCAAGAATTGATGTTCCAACATAAATAGGTTTGTCCATTTCAATACTCTCTTTAATCAAATGGATCGTACAAAAGTTCTCAGTAAAGACCTCAGCTCGAGTAAAACTCGGTCTATTAATTAATTTTGATGCTTGTTCCCAGGGTGTTGCTAGTCTGATAATTTGTCTTTTACTCACGTTTTCCATGGTCTTACCAAAGACCACATTATTCATCAATTTATAAAGTCTTTCTCAAAATCTGTTTTTGACTCTGTTCTTCTTTGTGTATTCAAATCAATGTACTCCTTTAGCCAATGACGTTGGTTGAACTTTAGAACCCTGTGGATCTTCTCTACTTTCAGACCTTTTGATAAATATTGTCGCAAATTTCTTTGGTGTAGAACATAATTTTTCTTGTTATATAATGTAGTAAGTAATTTTTCTGTTGATTCACCGATATCAAACGATCGTTGATAATCACTCAACCATTCTTTCTTTGGACTTTCTTTCTCACAAGCAAATGGAAGATCTTTATGTTTGATATGAAGTTCTTCAGGATATTTTAAATCGACCTCAAAATAATAACCAACCTTTGAATCATCCAATTATTTTTGTGTAGAGATACATACATCTTGTAAAACCTTTTTGTAGTCTTTTTCCTTTACCCATCTAAGTTTTCCATAAGGAAGAGCCTGAGACATTGCCCAGCCATACAGGTTGTTCACGTCATAGTACATCAGGTAAGAACTCTTTTTCGTTGAATCATAATTCGGAAGATATTTGTTATTTGCTTTTGCGTATCTACTCGAGCAGACTTGTGAAATTCCTCCGCTCTTTGCCTTTTCAATCATCAAAAGCATATCAACATCGGTTATCAAATCCAAAGCTTGTTTTGTAATTTTCAACATCGCACTCCAGGCCAATCCTGGTGCTGTGTAGTAGTGAGCAGGATCCAATCCATATCCAGTGCGACAAACAGATCTAAAGGCTTCAAATACATCGGCCAATAAAAGCACATCAGTTTTGAGATACAAATCGTGATACTCGCCAAGATTCTTGATGTTATATTTTTTCCAAACATTTTGTGCATGTACATAATCTTTATCAGATATATGACTGTTGTTCAATTTGTTATAGAAATTTTCTTTTGAAGGAAGTTGTGTTTCATTGAATCTCTCAAATGAGTCCATATAGTCATAGGGGTAAATTCCCTTTTGTGTTAGAAAATCTTTATCTAAAAAATACTCTGAAAGACATGGATACTCTTTTAGATTTTGAACCAAGTTAGCCAATGGACTTGCCATGAATTTAAATGTATCAAGAAATCTGATATGAGTAATAGGAGATGTGTGAATTGTTTTTGTGAATGAAATGTATTTCTGACCCATGTTAGGAATTGCTGAAATGTGTCCAGATGTCTTTGAAAGTTCATTAATAAATAGATGTGTATCATAATGAGCGTTGTTATGAAGAAAGACAGGAATGAAATAGGGAAGTTTATAATTAATATTACAACTTTGATGAGCCGGACCTCTATATTTACTAGTGAGATGACAATGATCACTAACCTTTAAACCTTTACAAATTTTTTCCTCACAAATATGACAGACATTGTTTTTTCTAAATTCCCTTTTCTCCTCACTCGTCAAGGACATTGGTTTATTGGTTTCTCTCATTGTCTTGGTTAATCGGACACAGTCTTTTTCTAGTCGTTTCACAAACTCCTCTGGGGTATTTGAGCCTCTATACTCCTCGAACTTGTTATATTTATCACCAACGGATGATTTGATATAATAACAAAAACCGCAAGGAGTATGTTTTTGATATTTATTTGTGTATGATTCTTTTGGATCTGGAGAAGCAGTATCTATTTTTTCTAGAATACTTTCGAAATCAGCATATATAACAAATGGATGTTTTATTGTTTTCTTTTCATCTTTGAAAGTGATCTTTGAGCCTTCTTTAGGCATATTGATTACCGTTGATTTATGATCACCACAATAATTTGAATGTTTATCTAATCTTTCTTGTGTATGGAAGAAGTTAAGCCAACGCAAACAAATATATATTTTATTTGTTCTTTTACATACTTGTGGTTTTATTAATTTAGCAATATCTTTGAAGTATGTATAATGTGAATTTTCCTCTGAATTAAAATATAGAAGATTAATATGAGTTTGTTTACAATTGTCAGAAAGCTTTAAAACCTGAATGTTGTTCGTTTCTGTTAGACCATAAACATTAACTGATAAATTATTCATCTTTTCAAATTTAGGAATATCATTTAAAGCCATAGGAAACTTCAGATCTTTCATATTTAATGTATTCTCATATTTTTTATAATGAGATACTCTTTCATCATGAAAATGTGGAGGATGTAAGTGTGCTAGAATAGACCAGAGAAAACATTTATTGTCTTTATTTTTGATATTGATAACTGCTTTTCTATTTTTGATAACACTGGGTAAATCAATGTTAGAAGAAGCTTTTAGAGGATCTGATTTAAGAATATGAATGTCTATGTAAATAATTTTTCCTATATTGAATCCACTTCCTACGATTGAATTATCCACATCTTGCTCTTGTTTAATAAAATAAGTTCATCATAGACTCCTGATGTTTTAAAATCTTGATATGAAGATATAAAGTGTGGCTCAGTTCTCATGTATGGTGTATCTATAACTCCTTCATCCTTTGTCATTTCTAATTTTACTCCCATATAAAATTTAAGTGGTTTCATTTCTTTTAGTGTTTTTTCAATCAACGTTTGAACAGCAGGTTTAACTATTTATACAGCATCAACTATAGACTCTGGTTCAGGAGGTTTGAAGTTAAAGACCCTTATTTTAATATGTCCTTTGAATGCGCCATCAGAGTTTTTAGTTGTGATAAAATTTGATAAATGTAGATTTGTTTTAAGATGTATTTCGAAGCCTTTCATGAGGATATTTTTTATGACAGACAGAACAGTGATTTGTTTCCTTCTGAATAGGAGCTCGTAGGTGTAGTAGATTAAATGTGTGTTTGTTAATTTTAAGGTGTCTTTTGTATTGTTTATATTCTTGTTCACAAACGTCGCAATACGTTGCTTTGATCATATTTATATAGCAAAATTATACTTAAAGTAAAACACCTTTTTAGAGGCTTTTTAAAGATGAAACTGTGCTTAAAGTAAAACACGAAATTGAAGAAAGTGCCTTTTTACAGGCTTTTTATATATGAAACTATACTTAAACTAAAACACTTTTTCACTCAGAATCATCTGAGTCATAACTATCACATGAATACTCAGAATCATACTCAGAGTCGTCAATAAAGCTACTCTCATAACTATCATTTGAGCACAAACTATTAGCATCATAACTATCATCTGAGTTCAATGAAATACTATCATCACCATCGTCCGAGTTCAATGAAATACTATCATCACTATCGTCCAAGTTCAATAAAATAGTAATATCTTCACTGCTGTAATGACTCATATTTAATTAGCAGCAAAAATATTCCCATCAATATCTATATACTTTCTTTCATTAACAGATTCAATCTCTACATTTTTAATATCAAAAGTTATCTTTAAATAATCTCTAACTATCATAGAACGAAATGACATTTCACCATAAATATTAACATCATTCATTTTACTTAGATCTACACCCTTTGGATTATTAAAGTAAATACAAATTTATCCACGAGTATTGTTGATGGTCTTATCATTCTTTTTCAAAGTATCGCGATCGATCACTTTTTCAAGCTTTGAATAAATTGCCAGGAGTAGAGGAGAAACTTTTGTTAGATTTACTTTAATGGATGTATTTCCAGGTATAGTTAGAGCTCTTCCTTTAAATGAAATAGAGGGGCTCATGTTATTTTCCATAACTGGTTTTACCCAAAAATTTCCATATTTATCTTTGTTCAATTTAACATCTTTGACATATTTTTCTATATCTTTCACCGAAGTAGAGATTGATTGAAATTTGTCTTTTGTGCTTTGAAACATTGTATTTATTAATGAATAAACTTGCGTTTAGTTTAAGTAAAAATTTACCATATAAATATGATAAGTTCTGAAGGATATTTAGAATTTCCAGACTCTCCATATGATAAATTAGAGAATTGTGCAGCTTGTGATAGAATAGGGCTTAATAATGAGGGTTCATATAAACAATGTATTTTCTGTGATTTAATTTTAATTAATGATAATAAAAAATATAAAAAAATATATAACTCTTTTAAATTAGAACCAAAAATGAATTACTTTACAAGATTAATAAGAGAGATGAATGTTAAGTATTGTGATGATAATACACCATTTCTTTCAAGGGAAGAGACTATTTGTATTGAGGAAATGTATAAGGGTTTAATGATGTTTATTATTCAAAATAATTTTAATGGAAATGTTAATACAAGATACTATATAAATAAAATAATGAATTATTTTGAAATTAAACCCGAACTCAGGATAAAATTTAGAGTTTCTAAAATAGCTCAAAAAAGTTAGATGACTTGTTTTCCAAATATATAAATGAATGATTTTTTACCCGTTTGGGAAAATAAGATAAAATTTAATAACCATAAAAACATTCCAAATTCATTGAGATGTCTAATAGTTGGTTCAAGTGGATGTGGAAAACCTGTTTACTTTTAAAGATGCTCCTTGGTCCTAATTTTATAGATTATGATAATTTAATAATTTTTACAAAGTCAAGTTTTCAACCCGAGTATCAACTACTCTCACAGGGTTTTAATGCGGGTCTTAAAAAGGAAGACATTATCGGTTTATTTAAACTTCAAAACGAACTAAATGATTATAATATTGAAGATATAATACAATTATTTTGTGATACACAGAAATCAAAATCGAAACCAAAAACCCATAAGTTGTATTCTCAGTGATAATACGGAAGATACACCTTCACCTCAAGATTTAGATAAATCAAAAAAGAACCTCGTCATCTTTGATGATTGTGTTAATGAGAGAAACCAAACAGTAATGGATAGCTACTATACAAGAGGGAGACATTCTTCTTGTAATTGTATTTATCTTAGTCAGTCATATTTTCAACTCCCTCGGCGCTCAATAAGAAACAATGCTAATACTTTTATTTTATTTAAGTTAAATTCAACAGATGTAAAGAATTTTTGGAGAGATAATTGCTCTACATTATGTAGTAAAAAAGAATTTGAGAATTATATGAAACACACGATTGGAAAATATAAATATCTTGTTGTGAAACAAGATGAGATACTAACTGATATTTTTCAATAAATAAATACAGAAAATGATTACCGAAGAAAGAGGAAGAAAGTTTAAAGAACATCAAGAGTTGGTTTCAAAAGTTGTAAAGCAACAGGAAGACATAAAGAAGAAAAGGAGACAGAAACTGACGGGTGAAGAAGCCTTTGAAAGAAAACAAGAGAAATTTTTTAAACCACTTTTAAAAACTCAACAAACGATTTCACCTACAGTTCCCACGGTAGAATTAACTCCGAAAAAACTTCAAATGCTCAAAGATTTTAGTCAAATGACAGAGCAAGAACTTGGAGAATTAGAATATGATGATGAGGGATTATTTCGGCAACTTGAGGAGGTAAATCAACCCCCTAATTATGTTGTGGAATCTCTTCAAAACAATGAATATTTGGCGGATTCAAAAACCAGAGCAGGTCTCATTCCAACAGAAGAACCAGCACAGTTCCATCTGGTGAAAGAAAAGTTATTGATATTTAATGATAAATTGGTGTTCTTAAGTTCTGCTCAACCAAATGTTGAATTAACTCCAAGATTTATGTTTCTTCGAACAAACTCCGGATTCAGCGGTTCAAAATATTTTGAGGAACCACTTGATATGGAAAGAGAGGAAGATAGAGAGTATATTGAGTTGCTAAACGCACTTGATTATGGAGTTTCTGTTGCTGGTAAAAGTAAGAAGAATGAGAAGGAGAAACATATTATTGATGCTTTAAGTAAGCTTGGTTCAGGTGTTAGCTTTCTTCCAAATGACCCATCACAATTAGTTAATGGACTATTATTGTTATTAGGTAGTAAGAAGGCTGGAAACAACAATTGTTTTAATGAAACATCCGCCATTTTAGACCAGTTGATGAATATGAAAATAATTAATAAATATCAATACAAAGATATTTTATTAGATATTAAATAAGATGAGAAGCACAATTCTTAGTTTTAATTTCACAACGAGTGATTACACAGCATCATTCCCTTACCCACTACAACTTCACCCCACAAAAGAATTTGAGGCATCTTTATTGTCGATGGAAACTTATAATACCTTGTTTAATATCACAGAGAAAAACAACAAGTTTAGTTATAATCCAGGAAGTGGATATAAAACTATAACCGTTTCATCCGGAGCTTACGAGATTTCTCAAATATCTTCTGAAGTCTCTCGACTTATGAAAGAACAAGGTGATGAACCCAAAAATATTGTAATAGATATTCAAAAACACACTTCAAAATCAACTATTAAACTTTAAAATAATTATAAAGTTGATTTCACGATTGAAAAATCGTTTAGAGAGCTATTGGGTTTCTCTTCAAAAAAGAGTGAAACTAACGGGACGTTTTACAGTGATAATGTCATTCAAATATCCTCCGGTATAAATTCAGTATTAATTCATTGTGATTTGATTGATGGTGCTTATAACGATGGAATAAGAACAAATACAATATTTTCATTCAGCGCATACTCAACCCCGATTGGTTATAAATTTAATATGGAACCAAAAAATCTTGTCTATTTACCTGTGTCAGGAAAAACCATATACAGAGTAAATTTTAGGATAACCGACCAAGATAATTGTATGATATCCTTTAATGATGAAATTATATCCATCAGAATTCACCTACGTGAAGTTTTTCAATAAATAAATAATGGTTATTGTGAGAAAACACGAGTTGGGAAAATATAAAATAATTACAGGGGATGGGATGTTCCTTTTACCATACTATAAGGGTGAAGGTATGTTTCTTGGTAGATGATACTATAAACCAAAGAGACAACGGGGTGTGGGACATCAATTTAGAAATTAAGGAGATGGGATAATTGATACTCTAATGGGTATTGGTTCAACCATCCTTTAACATAAAGACCTAATTGGTTCAACTGCTTCTGCCGTGGGAAATAGCGCGATGGGAGATCTCGCGAGATCTCGGAGTCGGTGGGAGGGATTTTCGAAGCTCCACACAGTCTCCACGTTTTTCGAAGTTAAGTCTGTTCACAATTGTATTTTGTCGAAACTGTATTTATCTTTCGGTGTGTGAAGTTATTGTGTGCAGCTTTGGTTGTTTCTCGGTGTTTATCTTTCATAATTTGATCGTCTGTTTGCCGTGTCGTGTCTTGAGGCCTTGTACAGTGTGCACTGTACAACCTTGAGGCTTTGTTTTTCTCTCAGCGGTCCGTCATTTGTGATCCAATAACTTTCGTTCTCTGTATTCCCAGTCTTTTCACCCATAGCCTACTTCCTTGTGTATATCTCAACTCAAAAAAAAAAAAAAAAAAAAAAAAAAAACATTTCCTTCTCTGTTCTCATTCGTTTATTCATTCTTATTCGTTCGTTCGTTCTTCGACCACGTGTTTCTCCCCCATTTCCCCAGATAGTTTTCACTCATTAACCTTCAATGTTTACACTTTCCCCTCAAGTTATGTATTCCGTCATATTTTATAACACCTTTTTCTTCTTCTTCTTTAAAAGGCTGCTTTCGACTTGCTCACCAAATCAATTCATCCCAAAAAAAAATCCATCTCCTATCGTGCCTTTTTTCTACATTCCCTAAACTCTCCTGCACTCCATCCTCCATCCAGCGTCCTTAAACGTATTTTTAACTCGAAGGTCACAAGAAACTCATTTTGCAATAAATGTTCGTTTCCCATAAATCGTACACTTTCAAAAATCCAATCTCACCCCTCCCCTCCAAATCTTCCCCATAACCCCTCCCCTCCAAATCTTCCCCATCCCCCCTCCCCTCCAAATCTTCCCCATCACCCATCCCTTTCAAATCTCCCCCCTTGCCCCCTCCCTCCTAAACTACCCCCTCACCCCTCCCTGCCAAGACGCCCCCTCGCCCCTCCCCTCCTAGACTCCTGCCTCACCCCTCCCCTCCAAATCTCCCCCATATCCCATCCCTTTCAAATCCCTCCCCTTGTCCCTTCCCTCCCAAACTCCCCCCTCACCCCTCCCCTTCAAATCTCCCCACCCTCATTGCTTCTCAATTTCCCCCCTCTCACTCCCCCTCCTCAAAGCGTCCTCCCCGCTTCTTCCCCCTTCAAACTCTCACCTCCATCTCCCCCAACCTTCTGCCTCGCTCTTCCCCCTCCTCAAATAACACCTCATTGTGGCTCACCCAATCACCATCAAACCTTTTGTCCGCCCCATCCTTCCCTTTCTCGGAGCTATTCTGAAATCTCTGACACACCTTCAACAGCTCTCCCTATCTCTTCCACCTCTTCCACATCTTACCCTACCCCTCCTCCCCCCTGTTCTGTATCTGATGCTCCCCCTTCCTCTTCATTAACGGTATGGACCTCAAACATCCGGGGCCTTCGTTCAAACTTAACTGATCTCTCCATACAGGTTGCTTCTGTCAAACCAGACGTGATCTGCTTAACAGAAACTTTCCTCCTTTATGATGTCTCTGATTCCATAGTATCTCTCCCGGGCTACTCCCTCCTCCGGTATGATAGACCTGAGCCTCGTCCTGGAGGCGGGGTTGCTATCTTTATCAAAAACTCTCTTCCTCACTCGCCCTGCACTGCACTCTCTCCACCTCACCCCCAGGAATACCTCTGGCTACGGCTTCGCCTTCGCTCCCACCTCTTGTTCATATGTGTGTTGTACCGTCCACCAAACAGTGATGACTCCATCTACATCTCGCTGTCTGATGATATGGACCAACTTCTATCTACTCATCCCAACTCTCTCTTCCTCATATGTGGTGATTTCAATTGTCACCATGCCAGTTGGCTGGGTGTGGGTACCTCTCTCACCAGCCATGGCTCTTCAGCAAAGGACTTCTGCGACTCACTGGGACTGACACAATCTGTCAATTTCCCGACCCGGATCTCAGTCAACGGAACATCTTCTCTTCTGGACTTGGTTATGACTAACTTCCCTGAAAATGTCTGATGCTCTTCTTCTGCTCCGATCGGATCATCTGATCATGTCCTTGTTAAAGTGGACATCTCTCTGACCATCCTCAGGGAGCCTGCTCAGCGTCGACGAGTCTGGCATTTCACTCAGGCCAACTGGCACGGTCTTCAAGCAGCCATCAATCATCTGGACTGGTCTCCCATCTCTACCACCTCTGACATCAACTCATCCTGGGAATTCTTCCAAAGTAAATTGCTCTCTCTCATGCACAGATTTATCCCATCTCGTCTTCAGTTGTCATACCCTTCCTCCCGTCCATGGTACACGGAATCTTGTGGTGAGGCTGTTGCCCAGAAACAACTTGCCTTCGTCTCCTGGAAAGCAAATCCAACGGAAGGAAATCTCATTTCCTTTCACAAAGCCCGAAACAAGTGTGTGTCCACCCTCAGGAGAGCCAGGAAACAATATCTCTCCGTTCTCAAGACCGAACTCTCTTATCTGTCTCCCTCTTCCAAATCCTGGTGGCATCTGGTCAAATCCGTTTCTGGTGTTTGTTCCCCCTCCATCCCCTCCCTTACCTCAAATGGCTACACAGCTGACTCCGCACGTGAAAAAGCTGAATGCCTCAACTCTGTGTTTGCCTCTAAATCTTGTGTCCCAAACCCATCCCTCTCTGTACCCACCATACCCAGTCGTACCCTGCTGCTCCTGGACTCCGTGTCCTTTCCTCCTGACAAGGTGGAAAAGTTTCTGTCAACCCTCGACTCTGATTCTGCAACTGGACCCGACGGCATCAGCCCACGGGTCCTAAAATCCTGCTCTGCTGCGCTATCTCACCCTCTCTCTGTTCTCTTCACCCTCTCTTTTGCTCAAGGTCAACTGCCATCTGCTTGGAAATCAGCCAACATCACCGCTTTGCACAAAAAAGGTGCAAAAACAGATCCTAGCAACTACAGACCAATCAGCCTTCTCCCAATTATCAGCAAAGTCATGGAATCCATCATTGCTTCGGATATGAAATCTTTCCTCTTCTCCAATGGCTTGATCTCTGATCATCAATTTGGTTTCAGACCAGGTCACTCTACTCTGGACATGCTGCTTCTGCTGTCTCAACAATGGATGGAGGTCCTCAATGCCAAACAGGAAATTAGAGCTGTCTCCCTCGACATATCACGTGCCTTCGACACGGTCTGGCACCCCGCTCTGCTCACCAAACTCTCCTCCTTTGGTATCCATGGAAATCTCCACGCATGGCTGGCGGACTTCCTCTCTAGTCGTCGTCAACGTGTGGCCCTGAATGGGTTTCTCTCATCTCCTCTTCCTGTTCAGGCTGGAGTTCCCCAAGGCAGTGTTCTGGGCCCCGTGCTTTTTCTGGTCTTCATCAATGATCTCTCTGACTCTCTCGAAAATCCTCTCTATCTCTTTGCTGATGACTCCACTCTCTGCCGCTCCATTTCTCTTCCCTCAGATCGGCAGTCTGCTGCCTCCTCACTCTCTGAAGACCTGGACAAAATCACAGACTGGTCAAACAAGTGGAACATGTCTTTCAATCCTGACAAATCTCACACTCTTACTATGTCTCTCCGAAAAGATCGACTGGACAACCCTCCCATCTACTTTCTCAACAATCCTCTCCAAGAAGTTCTGTCACTCAAGATTTTGGGTCTCACTATCTGCCATGATCTTTCTTGGGAAAACCACATTTCCAAGCTGGCCTCCAAAGCCAGTCGCCGACTGGGCATCCTCCGTCGTGCGAAGTCCTTCCTCGGCACACCTGAGCTCCTCACCACATACAAGGCTTTCATCCGCAGCTCAATGGAATACTGTTCTCCCCTATGGGCCGGTGCTCCTGCCTCACACCTAGCTCGGCTTCACGCTGTTGAAACCAAAGCTTTCAGAATTATTGGAATCTCCCGCGATGAAGCTATCTCTGAGGGCCTTTCACTCACTCACCGCAGGCAGGTAGGTGGTCTTTCTGTCTTCTACCGACTCCTCTCCGGCCTTGCACCCCCAGCTCTCTCTGTGCTCTGTCCCCCAAATATTCCTACAGGTCGCACAAGATCTGCCAGCAACCCTCTGATGGTTAAACTGCCGAAATCTCGGCTCTCTGCTCACCTTCACTCTTTCATTCCTCTTTTCTCCCGCCTCTGGAACAAACTCCCTCACTCCCTTCAATCCCACTCCTCCCTCCAGGTCTTTAAGACAGCTGTTCACCACCATCTCTTATCTTCCCCCATCCAAAACCTTGATCTTTTCTACCCCCGCTAATGCACCCCAGATCCACCTTGTTTGAAATTCCAACTTCTTTCCTGGAAGTCCTGGCAGTGTCCATATGTTTTATACCTCTCCCACCGCCCCCTTCCCATGCCCCCCCCCCCAAAGCCCTCGCCCTCTCTCAGATCTCTCGATGTCTCCATGTCTCTCGGTCCCTGCTCTCAAATGTTGTGTTTGTGTCCTTCCCCCTCTCTCCCCATCTTGTCTACCGCTCCCGATGTTATATGTTTTATGTGTCGGTTTGTCTTTCTGTGTGATTAATGTTCGCTCTTTCACGAGCCTCGATCTTGTATACAAAAAAAAAAAAAAAAAAAAAAAAAAAAAAAATGTAGTGGGTGCTATAAAGAGTATAAAAGATGCTCAAAAGGAGTCTCATAAATTACAAGCAATCAAAGAAATAAAAAAAGGGCAAAACTCAACTGTCTTCACAAGAATGACAAAAAATCATGAAAATACTTGGGTCAGGGTTTCAACGATTTTAATGCTATATAAATACAAGTATGGAAGCGATTGATAGTATCTATGATTTGGATGATACAATTATCATTTCAAACTCCATGAAAAAGGAAGACTATTTTAAGGTAAATGCTATAACAGGAACAGACTGGAATTCAAATGGAACAAAAAGTTTTGAAATAAATAATCAACAAACTTACTTGAATCTCGCTGATAGTTTCTTGCTGTGTAAATTTAAATTCACTAAGGCTGCGAATAACACTAATGCTACACTCGTAAATGATTTCTTCTGGAAAATGTTTGATAGTGTTCGCCTGTATATTGGAACACAAGAGGTTGAAGCGGTTGATTATGTCTCTGCTACATCTGAAATGATGAAATTTACACTATATTCGTTTAGTGATAGAATGGGTAAGGGAGCTGTTGAAGGTTTTATTCCTGATATGTCAACGGGAACAAATGCTGACCCTGGTTATAGTCAAAGGAAGTCAATGTATAATGAAGAAACAAAAGTAGAGAATAGTTTTACCGTAGCGGTACCTCTGAAAGGTATATTTGGATTTTGTGATTATGATAAAGTTTTATATGGTCTTAAAATTAGATTTCCACTACAAAGGAATGATAATGTAAATAGGTTGCTTTTTGGGGCTGAAAATGCTTTTGGCGACAATAATAAATTTGTTATTAATGATTTGTGTTGGTATATCAGTGAATATACTCCTAATCTTAAAACGGAAGAGATGTTAAATAAAAGACTTAACTCAAAGACCCCGCTAAATGTATCATACCTTAAAAGAAGATGTCAACACGTTAAACTGGAACACACTACCTACACTTGGAATTTAGGTGTTCTTCAAGGAAAGCCACGATACCTCTGGCTCATTTTAAAAAAACCAGATGGAGAGGACGGTACTAATAAGAAAAATGCGCTGTGTGATAATGCTAAGGTGAAACAACTTCAGGTTTCTCTTGATGGAACATTTTATCTGCGAGATAGATTGGAAATTGATTGGGAAAAAAATGCTAATGCGGAAACCTACAAGTCTTACCAAAAGGTGTGTGAAAGTAATGGTAATAATAACCCTATTTTGGATATGGTTTCGTTTCAAAAACTTTATACAATCTACACAATTGACCTGAGTTCTCAAAAAAAACTATAAAGTCTGATAGAGTGGACACTTCTCTATACATTGAAAGAGGGGAGAGTGAAGAGGTTAATACATATTGTTTGCTTTTGGAAGAAACAGAATTACAGATTAATACAGATAATGGTGTTATGATTAATATCACATAGGTTTTTTCTCATAAATAAATGGTAGGGGTATATGTTAATCAAATCAATCTTAATAAATTAACATCTTGTATTCAAAATCAAAAGCCTTGTATTATTAATGTTAATACAATTCAAAGAAAAGGAGCTGTAAGAATTGATGTTTTACTCACACACACACAAGTAAAAACACTAAATGATACTGGTTCACTTAAAATTAAAATGACAAAACCTATGTTAAAGAAATATTCAATAGACGAGTCAAGAGGAGGATTTCTCCTCTTTCTAATTCCTTTATTTGCTGGTTTTAGTGCGGAGGGAGCATTGACTGGTGGTATTTCAGCAGCGGTAAAAACTGCTAACGAAAGGAAGGCACAACTAAAAGCTCAAAAAGAATTGGAAAGACATAACAAGGAGTTGGAGAAACAAATTAGTGGAAGTGGTGTAATTGTAGATTTTGCTCAAAAACTTGAAAGTCTACCTGAAAAAGCTAGATTGTTGGTTGGAGATATGCTTTCCTCTATCGCTCAAGCGTGTGTGAAACTAACTAAACGGGGGTAATGGATTGTATCTTTCTCATAAATAAATGGATAAATGGTTTAAACAATTTGGAAAGAATACAACGTCAAATATAGAACTAGCTAAGTATTGTAAAACACTAAAAATTGATAATGTGGTTATTTGTATGAGAGATGAATTTATACATATAAATAAGAATACAAAGAATATTATTATGAATTTAGACACACAGAATGGTTCTCATTGGGTTTGTATTCATAATAGTCAGGATAAATATTATTTTGATAGTTATGGTATGCCACCACCTGTTGAAGTAATACAATTCTTACAGAATGGTGTTTATCAAACATTTGAAGTTCAAGAAATTAATTCTAAATGTTGTGGTCAATTATGTTTATATGTATTATTTCAACTCAACAATGATGAAAATTTTTATGATATCATTTTTAATCTAATATAAATGACTTATGTTGGAAAAGATGGTTCTATCTTTGGAGAATCCTCTCAGGATATTGATTTATCAAATTATTATACAAAGGCACAGGCTGAACGACAAAAATATAGTATAAGTTAAATATTAATATAAAGAATACTTATAAATTAATCAATTATCCAAACCCTACAGATACGAATGACTTCATTAGATTCAGTGATTTATCACAATATATATTTTTTAAAGAAAACAGCACGTTTTGTTAAACAAGTAAAATTTACAACCACAACACCTGGTTATACTGACCATACACCTTTCCTCATTGAATTTAACTACCTGCTTACAATTGAATTTTATAAAGAAGGACATATAGTGAATATGCGAATTAATAAATGGGGGTATGATATGCCTGATTTAGGGTATAATTGGTATTTTTCAATAATCTTAGAAGACCTACATGATTTGAATCAGTCTCGTAAAGAAGAATATTATCCGCTTGGCGAGGATTAGGATTTATGTGGAAGTACAATTCGTAAACAACAAATACATGATTTTAAGAAAATTAAAATATATGATAGTATAGCGATGGTTAGCATGACAAAGAAGGAAGGTAATGAGATAAGGATAGAAAACCGAGGAATACAAACCGATTTGGTAGTGGGAAGATGGGGTGGTATTACCTGTCATAATATTAATCTCACATATATTTCTGATACAAAAATGGCAGGAAGAAGACTACAAGAGAATTATAATTTTTGTATTCAAGGATACCTACAAGAAAAGGGTGCTCGGTATTACATACCTTATGATTTGGAGCATATACATGGGAATTTTGTCAGAAAAAAACTGGCCTTATACTGATATTGCTAAACCCACAAATAGAGACTTGTTTAAAATATTGAATAAAAATGAACTTCTCAAAGTTATGAAATATAAAACTCTTTTAGAAATCATCAACAAATCTTATTGGTATCGTATTATGAGAAAAATAATTATAGATACAAGAATATCTCAAAATCCAGATGAGTATATGTATAATATTATTTGGGGCTCAAACTCAAGGGTAGCAAGGGATGAGGAAGGAGTTGAAGAAGAGAAGGAGGAAAGAGAGAAAAATGAGAAGGAGGAAAGGGAGAAAAAGGAGAAGCAGGAGAGGGAGAAAAAGGAGAGGAGGAGAGGGAGCAAAGAGAGGGAGGAAAAATATAAAAAGATGGAAATCAGTGAGATTCGTAAAAGACTGAGTGTATTACAGCAAATAAATCAATCGCAACGCACCGAAGAGGAAAATAAAGAATTAACGACTCTTACGAAGATAATGATTTTAAAAATGGTTGAGATGAATTCAGCGAGGAGATTTACATGAAGAAGACAAAGGTCATATAGTTGATGATGTTGGTGTTATTGACTTTAGTTAGTTTTTATTTGTAAATAAATGGAGGAGAGAGTGAAGGCATTCCTAAGGATTCTTTATGTTTTAAAAATTAAGATAGAAATGTATATGTTGAAAACCAAAAAGGTTTTGATACTCTGTCAGAATTTTTCTGATAAATAAATATGAGTTATTGTCTTAAATGTAAAAAGAAAACTAAATCTAAAAGTGTATTGTATGTTAAAGCTAAAAATAATAGAGTTTATCAAAAAGGAATATGTCAAATGTGTGGCTCTAAAAAGTGCCAATTCATCTCACCTAAAAGTGGAGGAGACATACAAAAGTTTCTGTCAGGAAGTAAATTCACAACAACTGGAATTCCTGGGGAACTACATCTACCTGGATATTCGTTCTGTGGTCCTGGAACAAACCTGGATAAAAGATTAGATGAGGCTGACAATCCTAAACCTTGGTCTAAGCCTATAAATAGGGTTGATGAAGTGTGTATGAAGCATGATATTGCTTATGGGAATACCACTACATTGGATGAAAAACATGAAGCAGACAGAGAAATGTTATATAATTTGTCTTTGATACGAAATCCTACGTTGAGAGGAGAAAGTTGATCGGTTTATTGTTTAAAAAATGATAAGTGTCAAATTGAAACTTGGTCTTGGTTATTCACCCTCAAAAAACTATTAGACTCCAATGATGTCATCAAGACTGAGGAGCTTTTGGCTAATGAATTACACAAACCTATAATCACAAAGTTTAAAAGATGGAAAGTTTATTCTAAATACACCGACCACATATGGTCCACTGATTTAATTGAATTGAATAATGACAGGGGATACAGGTATGCTTTAACCGTTATTGATTTGAGGAGTAGATTTGCCTGGGTTGTTCCATTGAAAAACAAAAAGGGTAATACTCTTATGTTAGCTTTCAGTGGAATATTTAGTAAAAGTAAAAGAAAACCAAAGAAGTTATGGACTGACGAGGGAACAGAGTTCTGTAACAAAATATTTATGAAATTTCTGAAGGGGAAGGGTATTAAATTATACAGCACCTTTAATGAAGGAAAAGCAGTTGTTATTGAGCGTTTTAATCGTACTTTAAAAGAGAAATTATATAAAAAATTCACACAACTCGGTTCTCAACAATGGGTGTATTTAATCCAGAATATTGTCGATAATTACAATAATACAGTTCATTCATCAACAAAATCAAAACCATCAGAAACATTTCCAAAATTAGAATATGAAAAGGAGATTATTTTGAGAAAACCCAAGTTCAAAGTTGGTGATATGGTAAGAATATACAAATGGAAAAGCCATTTTGAAAAAGGTTATACAAAGAGGTGGACTAATGAATTGTTTAAAATTGTTGATATAATGGATACAGTCCCTTGGATTTACAAATTATATGATATGAATGGGGAAGAAATATTCGGGGCATTTTATTCACAAGAATTACAAAAAACAAAGCTAATAATTCATTAAACAACATTTCTAGTCACCCCACCCAGATTAACTAATTTAATTAGTGGTAATAATAAAAAGAAAAAGAATAAATTAAAAAAATCATAAGCCACACCCACACAGACCCCACCCACACAGACCACACCCATCATCCCCCACCCCCTGTGCGTCCCCCACCCTTGATCCCCCCTCATCCCACCCCCACCTTCCCCACACACACAAGGGGAGGGGAGGGGAGGGATGGGGGGGGTGGGGTCGAGGGTGGGGTGCGCAGCTTCCCGTCCTTTTTCCTTTATTCTCTTTTTGTAATTAATTATTAAATAGTTGTATACAAAGCAAATATATTCATATAATATTGAAAACAAAATCTTTATATTAACAAAACATTTTTCTTGAGGTATACATTCAACTTACTTCTCCCCAGCATAGGTCAAAGGTTGGTTCAGCAGATGTCTTCAGGTTTTGAATCTCTTTCTATTAAATACAGGGGGTGAAGCAAGGAGAGAAATATATGAATGATATACCCTGAATCACCTCTTACGATGCACAGGGATATGGTGTACCTATTTGAAATGGTGTACACACACATTGACACACACACATACACACATACAATACATACACACACATGCTTACCTCTAAAAAAATCAAGCTTAGCATCAACATCGTTGAGTTGAAAATGTAGAGTATCACAGGTTGGCAGGAAATAGCCACTCCTTGGGAGATCAAAATCATCCCACTCAAAGTTTTGGTCTTCGAGGTTAATACTGCAAACAAAATAAGGAGAAATTACTGCGCTGAAGTAAACCAGACAAAACATCACACACACACACACACACACACACACACACACACACACACACACACACACACACACACACACACACACACACACACACACACACACACACACACTAAGGCAGCATCATTTAACACCAACATATTTTATTTAGTATCATACCTTCCACATGAATCTTCTAAGAACGGTGAAACAGGCAGGTTGTTCAAACCCATATTCAGTTCGTTGTGAATCTCTTGAGGAAAAACTTGATATTCTGCCAGGTTATTCACAATATTCGCATTGCTGTAATAAAGATAAAGGGGGATTAAGTCATGAGTTGTATAATTAATCACATACAAAACTCTCATTGAACACTTTAATTCTGAATGAAACTTACCAAAGTCCTGGTGAGTTGATATCATCTTCATCAGAGTAAAGGCTGCAGTAAGACATGTTGTCATTCAGATCCGTCGATTCCCAATCTTTAAAACTGTATCTAACATGGCTTTTATAATGTAAAATTTATTTCGGGAAGGGAAGTGCTGCCTGTCGACATTTCGAGGAAATTCAGGGTGTGTGTGAAAATAGGAAACGAAACAATGGGGATTTCTGGGAAATTATTCAACTTTTATCACAAGTCATTTCTCAAAAGTGAGCTATTAATTACAAAATATCCAAGTTTGGTAGCCTTCGTTTAAAAATGAAAAACATAACGAATGTGAAAAATATCAAATAAGACTTATTGAAAAGTAAAAAGTTAAAAAAGTTAATAAAAAAATTAAATTATTTCCTACGCATAAACAAATATTTGTAGGATCGTTGTTTCAGTGGTCTACTAAATTACAATGATCATTGATAGTAAGAGTAAAAGGCCCATAAGACCAAGGGGGTCAGGAATAGAGGTGTTAAGGGGAAATGAAGAAAAGTGATGGTGAGAGGAAAATTTACATGTAAGTGAATGGAGATTTGGAGGTTCAATGAAGGACTGGTTCCAAGCTGTTAGTGTTCAGCCTGGTACATCAAGATGGGTTTACCATTCGACCCTAGCTCAATAAAAATATCTTCATTATGTATTAGCCCAAGTAGATTAATTGGCTCATAAGGCCAATAAGCTCATGGTTCAAAAGGCCAAAAGGCTCATAGAGTCTTTTGGATTAATAGGGGTGTTTTCCAAAAGTGGGAAAAGACAGGGGGGTAAACTACATTAGATAGGGATTTCCCATGTTAAATGGGTTTGTCCCAGGAACAACATTTATCATCTACTCACGTGACTTATGACATCATAATTAGCATTAAAAACTTATACATGTCTAGCCAAACTCATGGTGAAACATTCGTGCCAATCAGACCAACGGTCGCTGAGAACATTAATTTTAGTTTTCGGAAGTGAAAAAGGGTGGAAAATGATAAGGAAAACTCTAGGAATAATAATAGGTAATCCTCTACATTACATATAGGGGAAACCTAATAAAGAATTGTGGAGACCGAATACTTTTGTCTAATTCAAATTATTTTTTGAGAAAATTGTGAGTTATTTGAAAAAAGTGCAAGGGTGCCAATATTTTTGGCCACGACTGTATAACAGCTTTTCCACGCCGTCTGCAACTGTCACGTGATTCTTGCA
The DNA here is from genome assembly GCF_964187855.1 of Myxine glutinosa. Lineage (NCBI taxonomy): Eukaryota > Metazoa > Chordata > Myxini > Myxiniformes > Myxinidae > Myxine > Myxine glutinosa. The sequence goes on from NC_136263.1 coordinate 204,060,103, forward strand.
TTGGTCTACGGACCAACTCACCCTACCAGCAGCAGAGGTCACATGGCGATTCAAAAGCTTCTTCGTCACTTCATCATCTTCTGTGACCATTACTAGTGGATACTCGCCGAAACATCGGCTTTACCCATTATTACATCCAATTTTTTACCGTTTTAATTTGACTGGATAAATAATAACAACCTGCATCGATTTATACATTGAAAGAATAACCTATTTTAATTTAATTCCACCTTGTTTAGATAAGTTTTGCAGCAGGTTGCAAGTGTTTCAGTGACAAAACTGTTTTTCCTTCCTTTTTGCGTACCTATCCGAGTGATCTGTTCTTGACATCAGCTGTGGTTCGTTTGGTGCATCATTTTGAATGGACATATGTAGGTGTTATGAATGTGGAAGATGATTACGGCAGAAATGCAGCAGCTCAATTTGTAACAGAGGTGGAAAATGAAAACACTTGTTTGGCCTTTCAAGAAGCTTGGCCACTCCAATATGAAGAACATCATTTGCTTCACTTGGGTAAGCACTGAGGATGAACCAGAGCAAATGTATTTTTTGATGTTTCAGTTCGTTATTGAATTTACAGAGCTTGCATTTAGCTAATCACCCACATATATTGGTGATATTGATAGTATACTCATGATTTTCTTGATGCATCATTTGTTGTTCCTAGTTATGGTTTATTAACTTTGCCACCAATGGTGCATGGAGGTTATGTTTTCCCTCCTGTCTGTCTGTCTGTAAGCAGGATATCTCAAAACGTTATTGACAAATTCAAATGAAACTTAGCGCACAGGTTGGATGTACGGCAAGGAAAAGTTGATTCAATTTTGGCGAAGATCCGGATCCGAGAATCTTTTCAATGATCTTCACCATTGAAAAATATATGGCCAAAAATAAGTAATAAGGCGAAAAATGATATAGCACGATATCTCAAAAACATTAAGGACGGATTCAGACAAAACTTAGTGGATCGGCTGGGTGTCTGCCAAGGATGAATTGATTTGATTTTGGTGAATATTCAGACCTGGATTCAGATCTGAGAAATTTTCATCACTTCACTGGAGCTCCACATGGTTGTTGATAGTGTTGTTGTTGTGGTTCTTAGTGGGGCATAGGCCGAGAAGCCTATGTTGATTACACAAGGCATGGGATTGTTGCATCAGATTTCCATTGGCTTTGCTTGGGTCATGTGTTACTCACGATGAGGTACTCCAAAAAATCAAATCAATGTCGAATAAAAATTATCCCTAAAAATGTGCCGCCCTGAAAAAATAGCGCAACGTAATTTTTGAATGGTGTCTTGGGATTGCCAATGGTTACATGAAACCATGTGCTACCTGCCGCTTGGCCAGCTTGTCGACGACTAAACCGACACTCCTCACTGGCTTTGCTTGTGGGGAGGCTGATTGTGACATCCACCCAGGACTAAAAGCAACATTTGACAAAGGCGGATGAGTTCCCTTCGTAAACCAATGACCATCCAGTGCAAAGATGATGTTTCCTAAAAAAACACCCAATCAGTGTAGGAATTTTTTCCCGCCTGGCCTCGTTATCCCCTCCTACACAATGGTCCTGTGAAAAGGTTTCCTTGTTTCAGGACGAGTAGATTTTACCAGTTTTTCTCCTTCTCTTTCTTTGTAGCCCTTTACAAATTAGTGGCTTTCAGCCTTGTTTAGGGCAAACTTCCATAATAATAATAATGATAAATTAAATGTGTGTTTCCCAATCATGCTGTTCATTTTTTAATAGGGCTTTAAATGCACATTTCCCAATCAGCACGTTACCAGAATTTGTTGCAGGTTATGACCAAATTGCGGTCACTTTCTTGTTTTTTCCAAGTAATTCTTCACCATTGAGAGATGGTGACAAAACGATGCCTAACATGATATTTCAAAAGGTTGTGGACAGATTATGACAACTTGGTGGATGATTTGGGTAGGTGACAAAAACAAGTCGATTAGATTTTAGTTCATGTCTGTATGCAGATCTGACCTATCGGTGGGTTACAAAACGTAAATTGTTCAGTGTGGTGGAGCTATGCACTCTAACGAGTGATGTTCTAGTTTTTTCCTGCATCAGTTTTGAAAGCCATTTTGATTCCAAAAATACATTGTTATATCTTTTGTGTGAATTTATGTTTCTAAATCTATTTTTCTTTCATGCAATTTAAATGTTTGTACAAATTCATGGAATAAACAAGCTAAAAATGACCATAGTGTGGTCACCAGCTGCGTCTTGTAGAATCATGAGGATATCCGTTGCAATATGCGCTACCAAATTCGACCAGTCATTAAATTATATGCATGCAATAGCGTCTGTTTGTCTTTCAGTTCTGGTCTTGTCCTCCGTTTTGCGACGCAACATGTAATGCTTCATCAACTAATTACATATAATGTATTGACGTGAATGTTATTTCTGTTAATGTTAATGTTAATTCATTAATGTTATTTATTAATGTTAATTCTGGGTTAGTTTAATTTATTAATCCTACAAGCCGGCCAAGCACGACGTCGCCAGGACCACAGAGATGGACGCGGCATTCTCAGGCACTAAGCTGGCCCTCGTCAACGCGACAATGCTGGCACACCCGGCGCTCGACGCACCCATCGCCCTCACCACGGATGCTTCCGACTACGCGGTGGGCGCCGTGCATGAACAGTGGGTGAACGGGGCTGGGCAACCGCTGGCCTTCTTCAGCCGGCAGCTTCGCCCTAACGAGCACAAGTATAGCGCGTTCGACCGCGAGCTCCTCGGCCTTTACCTGGCTGTTCGCCATTTCCGACATCTTTTGGAGGGCCGCCCGTTCACGGCATTTGTGGACCACAAACCACTGGTCTTCGCTATGGCAAAGGTTACGGAGCCGTGGTCGGCCCGCCAGCAGCGCCACCTCTCCGCCGTGTCCGAATTTACGATGGACATCCGGCATGTCGCGGGCAAGGACAACGCTGTGGCCGATTGCCTCTCCTGGTCCGGGGCGAACGCCGTCCACCTGGGTGTGGACTTCGCCCGCATGGCGGCCAACCAGACCGCCGACCCCGCGGTGCAAGCCCTCCGGACAGCGGACACAGGCCTGCGGTTGGCCGACGTCCCCTTCGAGGACACAGGCACAGTTCTACTGTGTGACGTATCCCTGGGCCAACCTCGCCCCATCGTGCCCACCGGATGGCAGCGGCACATTTTTGACGCCCTCCACGGCCTTTCCCACCCGGGCTGGAAAGCATCACAGAAGCTCGTGGCAGCAAAGTTCGTCTGGCACGGGCTCCGTAAGGACGTCCGCGACTGGGCCAATGCCTGTGTCGCCTGCCAGCACATGAAGGTCCACCGGCACACCCAGGCCCCGTTGGCACCATTCGACGAGCCCGCGCGGCGCTTCAACCACATCAATGTGGACCTGGTGGAAACCCTTCCCTCCTCGCGGGGCTTCACCCACCTCCTCACGATGGTGGACAGGACCACCAGGTGGCTGGAGGCCGTCCCGCTGGCATCAACAACATCCACCGACGTGGCGCAGGCCTTCATTGGCACTTGGATTGCCCATTTCGGCGTGCCCTCGGACATCTCCTCCGACAGAGGCCCGCAATTCACCTCCGAGCTTTGGGGCGCTGTCGCCCAGGCCTTGGGGGTCAAGCTTCACCACACCACGGCCTACCACCCCCAAGCCAACGGCTTGTGTGAGCGGTTCCACCGCTCGATGAAGGCCGCTCTCAGAGCCAGCCTCCAGGACGACGGTTGGGCCGTCAGGCTCCCGTGGGTCTTATTGGGCCTCTGATCGGCCCCTAAAGAGGACCTCCAGGCTTCCACCGCCGAGCTGGTCTACGCCCAGCCACTGCGTGTGCTGGGCGAATTCATCCCTGACGCCACCGGCCCCTGATCCGTGGCTCGCCAACGCTCGGACCTCCAGGAGGCCGCCAGGAGATTTGCCCACGTGCCCACTGTCGTGAAAATCAAGCTCAGACACGACTTGACCTCTGGGTAGGCTTTAATATCATTTAGATCGGCAATACAACCTGTAACAATACATGCAGCAATAGGCATTAAATCAGAGCATTTCAAGAGCAGCAATGGAAGTTTCAATATAACAATGGTTAGCGCAGCGCATCGTCAGCGCAGCATTTGGGGGCGTACATACCATTCAAACTACTGGATAATGTCACAGTGAGTCCCGCTGAAGTGTCCGCACGCCCCGGTTGTCCCGGGTCTTATAGACGGCCCCTTCCGTAGCGAGCACCCCTGGGTTCACCTTGGTATAATTTCACTACATTCTCCCCGTCGTTAAAACTATACTACCGCTCGGCAGTTTGCAAGCAAGCATCAGCAATAAACCAAAGGGTTACGTCAATCCACGTCAGTCGGTCCACCCGTAGCGGTCGGGGCGGCGAACCTCCCTGCCAGTTCGTGTTCGGAATCTACCGGGCACGGCGTCCCCTAGCCCGGAGTCCCCCGTGTCGGAATAGCTGCCGGAGGTTGGAGTCGGAGGGGGCGCCGCTGCGCCTTCGGGCACGGGGGCGGGGGACGACGGGAGTAACAGTGGTAGTTCCATGGGGGAAGCTTCGATAGAGTCCATAGACTCGTAGACGGGTTCGTCAATATCCCTGTCGTCGTCCCCACAAGGGGCGAGATGGCGTACGGAGACAGCAGACTCGCGGCCATCCGCCGTTAACACGCGGGCATGCTCGGGATTAGCCTGGAGGACCTGCACCTTGTCAACAAGGGGGTCGTACTTGCTAGTGCGAACCGCTCGTTTGAGATAGGCGGGCCCCGGTTCAGCGAGCCAGCTGGGTAAAGACTGGATACAGCCGGAGCTTCTAGGGTGGTGGAACAGTCGTTCGTGAGGAGTCTGGTTGGTGGCAGTACATAGGAGAGCCCGGATCGAGTTTAGAGCGGCAGGCAGTGACCACGCCCATTTATCGAGGCCTCGGCCGAGGGTCCGAAGGCTTAGCATGACGGCCCGCCATATAATCCCATTAAAGCGTTCGATCTGTCCATTTGCTTGGGGCCGGTACGGGGTGGTGTAGCTCGAAGCGACATTATGTTGGAGCAAGTAGCCCCTCACTTCCTGGGACAGGAACACCGCACCCCGATCGGTATGCACGTAGGCCGGATACCCGAACATAGAAAACAAATTCTGCAGGCACCGAATAACCGTGGCGGCCGACATATCCCCGCACGTGTAAGCAAAGGGGAATCGGGAATACTCATCGACGATAGTGAGCAGATAGCGAGAGTTGCTCGACATCGGCAGCGGCCCTTTGAAGTCCATCGCCAAGCGCTCCCACGGTCTAGTAGCCCTAACGAGTGTCCCCAGAGGGGGGCTATAAAAACGCGGTTTGAGTTCCGCACAGATCGCGCAATCACGGCAGATGCGGCGGATGTCCTCCATCGAGTACGGCAGATTGCCCGCGCGCACAAAATGCGCAAAGCGCGTTACCCCGGGATGACACATAGTGCTGTGCAAAGTGCGCAGCCCCTCCAAAGTTACGACCCCCGCGCAAGTGGCCGGCCTCGATAAGGCGTCAGCGACCAGGTTATCCTTCCCCGGGCGGTATTTGATGGTGTAGCAGAAGTCGGCGAGTTCGATACGCCAACGGGTGATTTTCTCATTCTTAATGTGCTGAGCATGTAAGGTGTTGTACATAAATGCAACACTGTGTTGGTCGGTGATGATTTGGAAACTCCGCCCAAGCAGATACGGACGCCATCGCCGAATTGATTCGACGATCGCGTACGCTTCCTTTTCGACAGACGAATGCCTCCGCTCGGCGGAGGTGAGAGTCCGTGAGAAGAAAGCCACAGGGCGGCCTCCTTGGGAGAGAGTCGCCGCTATCGCATGATCCGAGGCATCACTCTCCAAAACGAAAGAGGCACTCTCGTCAATCGTCGCGACAGCGGCGCCAGCAATGTCGACTTTAAGGCCCTCGAAGGCCACCAGGGCGGCCGGGCCCATGGGGAAAGTGTCGCAGGCCACGAGGGGGCGGAGCTTAGTGGAGAAATTTTGCACCCACTTTGAGTAGTGGGCGAACAGCCCTAGAGCGCGTTTCAGCGAAGCCCGATCGCTAGGCGGAGCCATATCGAGCAAAGGGCGCAGACGCTCCTTATCCGGAGAGACGGAGCCATGGGTCACGGTGTACCCCAAAAGGTCTACCGTGCGTAGAGAGTATTGACACTTCGCCGCATTCATGGTTAAGCGATATTTCCGCGCGACCTCGAGGAAGCGTTTTAGATTAGCGTCGTGATGCGCCTGGTCATACCCACAAACCGTAAGATTGTCCAGATAGAAAAAGACATCGGTCAAATTCTCCTTCGCAACGAGGTCATCCATAGCTCTCTGAAAACAAGCGACGCCGTTCGTTACCCCAAAGGGAAGTCTCATGAACTGGTACAACCGCTGACCCGATTCAAAGGCTGTAAAGACGCGATCAGCCCTAGAGATGGGGACTTGATGATATGCACTACGTAGATCGAGAGTGCTATAAACGGAATACAGGGCCACCTGGCGTACCAGGGCGTCCATCCCCGGTAATGGGTAGGCATCCAGCTGTGTAAAACGATTAATCGTTTGCGAATAGTCGATTACCATTCGCCTGCGGTGGGCCTCACTCCGCACCACTAAGACTTGGGCCCGCCACGGTGACCTACTGTGTTCTATGATACCGTCCTTCAAGAGCAGGGCCGTTTCTTCCGCAATGAATTGCGCGTCCGCGCGAGAGTAGCGCCGCGATTTGATGGCTACAGGGGTACAATCAGTGGTCAGGTTGGGGAACAGTGAGAGTGGCTCCATGTCCATTTGAGCGAGGGCACACACAGCGAGCATGTCCGGCCCTCCGAAGTCTATTTCCAAACGTCCATGCTGCTTAAGGAAATCAAGTCCTAACAGAACGTCAGCGCATAAGGCCGGTAATACCATGAGATACACGTCCGGGAACGTGCATCCATTTATCACAAGTTTCAATCGACACGCCCCTTTTGTGCTCAACCGAAGTCCCTGAGATGCCATGAAGATCCGGCGGGTTGTCCCGAGAACCGGCCACCCATGTTGATGCACGAGTCGCTGATCAATAAAACTATCCGTGGATCCCGTATCAATCAAAGCTTGCGCAAAAACGCCCGCGACCGTGAGCGGAATGAAGGCCTGCGCTAGGCCGGCAGACCCGGCAGGTATAGTTCCGGCCGGGCGAGAAGATCGCGCCTCGCGGGTGGATCCCACGCCGGCTGCAATCCTTCGGGCCTCAGCAGGAGCATTGAAGTCAGTTGGCTCATCGGTAGTTTCATTTGCCAGAGTGGGTGTGGGGTGGTCGTGAGAGCAGCCGCCAGATGGCGCTCGAGCCACGGGAGAAAGATTTCTGCCATCTGCAGAGTCATATGCCACAGCGGGTGCATGTAATTCATAAAAGCTGCCGTCAGATGGTGCTCGAGCCACGTGAGAAAGAGTTCTGCCATCTGCAGATTGACATGCCAAAGCGGGTGCATGTAATTCGCAAAAGCTGCCATCAGATGGCGCTCGAGCCACGTGAGAAAGATTTCTGCCATCTGCAGATTGACATGCCAGAGTGGGTGCATGTAATTCGCAAAAGCTGTCATCAGATGGGGCTTGTGTCACGTGCTGCATTTGCCGCACTTCGAGAGGCATTTCCAAAGTAGGTGCATGTCGCTTGTTTGAAGTAGGCGTTTGAAAGCCAGTCAAGGTTGGATGCTCTGTGACCGGTCACGTTCGCGCCATTTGTTTCGGCGGCCCGACGTATCTCACCAAGGTCGGGCGAGAAGCCAGAGGCCCGCGAGGAGGAGAGCGGCTCATCAAAGCTGTGCAAGGCGCCCCGTCCGGCGCTCGATCCGTTGGCTCCGCGATGAGCCCATTCAAGGTCGCTCGGGAATGCGTGCCCCGAGCGTCCTTTCTGCAGACTTTTGCAAAATGGCCTTTGGTGGAGCAGAGGTGACATGTCGCCTCTCGGGCTGGGCATTCAGAGCGAGGATGCTGCCGATTTCCACAAAAATAACATTTTGCATACCGGGCAGGCCGTGGCCTGGCAGCGGCGGCCGCAGTGAGGCCGGATGCGGAGTCCGCTTCCAGAGCACCCAGAGACTCGGCCGTCGTGGGGGTCGGGTCCTCCTCCGTATCCTTGGCGGTAGCCCTCTCAGGTCGCGCGAGTTGCGAGGTCCCCGCCACGACTCGTGGGTGATCATATGCGGTCAATTGTTCTCGAGCATCTGTGTATACGCGTGCCAGCCGTAGAGCTTCTGTAAATGTCAGCTCCGCGACCTCCAAGAGACGGAGCTGCAAGACTCCAGAACTAATTCTGGAAATGAATGAATCTCGGAGCAAATCGTCCTGCACTTGCTCGTGGGTCCGGACGTCCTGCACGCAGTCTGCCAATAAGTAGCGCAGCTCCTGCGCGAAGCGATCGATCGATTCAGACGGTTGTTGTCGTCGCTGAGAGAGTTGATGCCGGCCGTGCACAGCGCTCCGTTTCTTTACGTAGAGGCGCTTCAGCTCGGCTAGGGCCGTAGCGTACGTCCCAAATCGAGAAATGGTCTTGAAAACAGTGTGATGGACCTTGGACTGTAACACGGAAAGCTTTATCGCAGCGGTTGGCTCTGTCTCGTGAGCAGCGAAGTAATTCTGCAGCGTGTTGAGCCAATGAGCAAACTCCGATGCAGATCCTTCAGCTTGAGGGTCGGCTCCGAGAATCGGAACCACGATCATCTTGTGGTCAGCCATTCGGCGAACTAAATGATATTATTTGTCGTGAAAATCAAGCTCAGACACGACTTGACCTCTGGGTAGGCTTTAATATCATTTAGATCGGCAATACATCCTGTAACAATACATGCAGCAATAGGCATTAAATCAGAGCATTTCAAGAGCAGCAATGGAAGTTTCAATATAACAATGGTTAGCGCAGCGCATCGTCAGCGCAGCATTTGGGGGCGTACATACCATTCAAACTACTGGATAATGTCACAGTGAGTCCTGCTGAAGTGTCCGCACGCCCCGGTTGTCCCGGGTCTTATAGACGGCCCCTTCCATAGCGAGCACCCCTGGGTTCACCTTGGTATAATTTCACTACACCCACGTCCCACCACGGCTGCCCCCAACCCCACGTCCCCCCAGCACTTCGCACTGCGGAGTACGTTTTTATCCGGCACGACGCACACCGGGGACCGCTCCGGCCACCGTACGATTGACCTTTCCGGGTCCTGAAGAGAGACGACAAGTCATTCATCGTCAACATCGGCGGCAAGCCGGACCGCATCTTCGTGGACCGCCTCAAGCCGGCCCATTTGGACCTCGACCAACCTCCACGGTTGGCCCTTCCTCCATGATGGGGCCGTCCCCCGTCAACCAAGCCCCCCGCCCGACCATCCACCGCCACGCCACCTACCACCCCCACACAAATCGTCAGGGGTCGTTTCGGCCGGGTCATCAGGACCCCCCTCAAACTGACTCTCCCAGTGCAGGTTAATTCTGGGGGGGGGGGGCGCATGTAGCGGTTACCGGAAGCATGACACAATTACCGTGCACCGGCCGATGACGCAACCGGCGAGCGGTCACATGTCCGGACTCACCCGGGCATGTCCAGACTTGCCCTTCTCGGGCGAACACTTGCCTTGCATACCACGCCCCGTCGAGAGGCGTGACTTACCTATTTTGCATACCATGCCCCGCCTAAGAGGCGTGGCTTTTGTGTGTTCAGTTTGCGATATAAATTGCCGCCCGTTCGAGGGGCGGATTCAGTGTGCTTTTGAGTTCTTTGGATTTGAGCTAAATAAATAGCTCGGTGAAATTTCGTTCCTGTGTCGTCCATTTTGTCTGGCTTTATCGTGCGAGCACATCTCCCACAATGCCTTTCATTATATTTACTTGTTGAATTGGATACTGGCCTTATTTATTTATTTATTGCATAAATGTCGTTACAATGTTGTGTTTTACCAAACAAATGTCTCACTGCAGGTGATATTGTGGCAAAGACAAAAGCAAATATTATATTTATGTTGTGGCATTATAAAGACATTGTACCACTTGCAGAGGTGTTTTTGGTCAAAAATATAAGTGAAAAGATATGGTTAGGACTTATTAGCAGTTCATCCATAAAACTTCCACGCTATGCTCCGATATTTTTGGGTGCACTTGGATTCTATCCATTCTATGAGAATATTGCAGGCTTTTATGAATTCCTCATCAGCCGCAAACCCGATCTATTAAATTTGCCTGGACATGAGGAATTTGAGATGGGAAAAGTGCTAATTGAACAGCCTCGAGTTGTAAATTCAACGAAGGAAAAATGTGACACTGATCATGCAGCTGTTGTCGATCCAGATTTAAATTGCATTTTCCTTAATACAAGGAGTATGCTTCAAAATGTATCACACTCCTCCGACATGTCAACTTATTCTTATACAAAGAAAGGAGATTTCAATGATACTTTATGTGTGAATGAAGAAACAAATAAATCTATGAATCATCATCCATTGCTCAAACTACAACGATGTGTTTCGACAGCAGTAAAAGGATTCCAAAAATGTAAATTATCTCCATTATCATGGGTAGAAAAAAAAATATTGAGTATAGAAAACAATATTTACAGTAACAATTCTGTGACAAAAAGGTCTTTCTCTTCCAAAAATAGTATCATTAAAAATGATAAATCTGTGAATGACAATCGTAAAGGGATGAACATTTTCATGACTGAACTCTGGGAACTAATTTTTAATTGCTCCTTTAACACGGAGAGACAGGAAATTGAGCAATGTAGAGGAGATGAAAAACTCGAGGAAACCAAAACTCAATTCACAGACTTTTCACAATTTCATCAGCCTTACAATGTGTACATAGCTGTATATGCGATTGCACATGCTTTGAATGATATGGTGATGTGCAAACCACGTAGTGGGCCTTTCACCAATGGTACGTGCCCAAGTGTAAAAAACTTTGCATCATGGCAGGTGAGTATCTTTTCCAAATTTATTACGTGAACAATTTTTGATAATCTTTATAATTATTCTAACAGAAGCTATTTTGTTATTTTTCCCAAAAATGTTCTCAAAAATATATATTTCTAACAAAGAAATTCTAAAAAACAAAATCAATGCGGTATTTTCTAAAAAATAAACAAACAAAAAAATTAATTCCCTCTGAATTTTAAAATTGTTGTCAAATTGTGTTTGTAAATGAAGCATTATGACAAAACTTCAGTTCTGATTCTGGGTTCGTTTGTGGCCAGAAACCATCCTCTCCTCATCTGAGAGATTGTTTTGAAGGAAAACCTAACAGTCCTACCCAAAAAGACCACCTGATGCAAAAGTTCATTGAATCATCCTATTAAAAACATTTATTTACAGAGCTTGGTTCCAAAATTACTATATATGTGCACATAGGAGAGACGAACATGATGTCTGCCTAACATCACAGCTCGCTCTATCTAACAGTTTCAGAAAGTGGCTTTTATACATTCTCGTTTTTGCAAGCGGGGGAGGATAACACATAAGCAAAACCATCCATCTGTTTGACCAAGATTATTATCACAGAGTGTCACTCAGAGTGTATTTTCTACTCACTCAATGAGATGACTGAGACAGAGAGAATCACGTCCTTGAAGGCAATTTATTTAATACAGGGTGTCTCAAAATAGATGGAACACATTAACATGATAATAATTTATTACTCAGACAAGAAACTCCAAAAAAGATTACATTTCCTGGAAGCTGATATGATAACAATAAAAAAACTGAAGATTTGAGGTCTCTAGCTCAAAGGATACATTTATTAGAGCACATGTTCCAAATGACCGCCTTTGCGCCTTAGACACACTTGAAGCCGACGAGCGAAGTTGTCAATCACCCTGCCACACTCTTCCTTCCTGATGGCACGAATCTTCTGGGTGATGGCCACTTTCAGTTCCGAAATGGATTGAGGACGATTGTCATACACGTGGTCCTTCAAGAACCCCCAGAGATTAAAAAAAAAAAAATCTGGGGGGTTCAGATCGGGTGAATGCGGAGACCACTTGGGTTCGCGGCGCCTGCTGATCAGCCGATCAGGGAATCGGTGGTCCAGCCACTCCATCGTGATGTTGGCTGTATGTGGAGTTGCCCCATCTTGTTGGAATCATTGCACATCTCGATTCACGCCACGACGTCTCCCAAGTCCCCTCCAGAACTTGTTGAGCACCACAATGTAACACTCCTTTGTGACAGTGACTGCCTCCTCGTCTGCGTCTTCAAACCAAAACGGTCCGATTATGCCATGTTTTGAGATGGCCACCCAGGCCGTGCATTTCACAGAGTGCAAGGGCCTCTGAAGCACCTCGTCTGGGGCTTGTGTGCCCCAGAACACATTGTTCTTGCTATTGACATGCCCACAGAGCAAGAAGTGTGCTTCATCGCTGAACCAAACATCATCAAGAAAGTCAGGATCCTCTTCGATCTTGTTCTCGAACCACCGGCACATCACAACACGTTTTGCCATGTCAGCTGGTGTGAGTTTATGCTTGATCTGGATCTTGTATGGGTGCAACTGAAGATCCTTGATCAAGATTCTTTGCACTGACGCACGTGAAAGACCCAGCTCTTGGCTACGTCTTCGGATGGACTTTTTCGGGCTCCTTCCGACAGAATGTCTCACCGCATTCACATTGTCAGGAGATCTTGCAGTCAGCTTCCTGCCAGAACTGGGTGTTTCTGCCTTCTTGTTGAGGTTGTTTACTGATCCAGTGGCTTGAAATTTGTGTGCCCAACGATAAATTTGGTTTTTCTGGGGATAGTTGTTGAAGTTGAACTTCCTGCGAAATTTTGCTTGCACCGTTTTGAATGATTTCGCCTCCAAATAAGTAGTGACGCAAAATATTTTTTCCTCCTTTGTCCAAGGCATTTTGATTGATAATTATTAGTTGTTATGGTCTCCTCTCTTCAAATCTGAAAAAAAAAGAACAAGAACATTAATATTGGCAGAATTATTAGCAGTGACATGGGTTCCATGTATTTTGAGACACTTGGTAAAAACCGAACACAGCACATACACTTCATTAACATACACATACAGTGGACGTCCACACAAAATCTCCCTCACTCGGAGAGTTCTCTCGACTATATAGTCGTGTGGGTTCTTTGATGCCAAGGAGAAAAAGCAGATAAGTCATAAAAGGTCATCAAAGATCATTGTAACCCAGACAAGTAGACGCTGCCGTCCAGATGTATCCCATTATTTCACAAGTTGTAGACTGGAAGAATGTGTGAGTCTGAAGGAGGAGACGAAGTGCGGGCATGGAACCTATCTCTGTAGGCAGGTTCCTGTTGAACTGGGTTTATTCCAGCAATTCCAGGGCACTGACCCTGCATTTCCATTCCTCTCCCCAAGTGCTCTTGCTTCAGAGTGAGCTGCATCTTCCTTTATCATTCATTATAAATTCTTTCTCGCTTTTAACATTTCTTAACAAGTTCCAATGTAGCTTAATTTATCATTCTTAAAATTACAGCACCCACGTCTTTGTTAGTGCTCTGCATTAAAATGGCTTCCAATTGCAATTTTAGCTGCGAATGAAACTCACTCACACAGACATTATTAATTATTTCAATCATAAAGAAGTCCATAAAAAGGACTTCTACACAACTTTCTACCCTTTGTGAAAGAGATAAGGTTGCATTCCAAGGTAATTCACCTCTAAAGAGTTACAGTGGGCAGTATGACCTTAGGAGGAATCACAGAGGGCTGAGAAAACATTGTAAGCAGTTTCAAAATGCAGGGTATTGTTAGATCAACAGGATCAGCAGATTAGGCCTCAATCTGTTTTCCATACCATTATAATGTCAGACATTCTGGCACCAATGCATTTCTCTTCCTCAAGTAAAACATTATATATATACACAGGTTCAACATGTTACAAGATTTCCTAAATTAAAATTCATCATGTATGTAGCGTCATATAGATGAATTCAACATTGGAAAGACGTAATTTCATTACCATGTCCCAAAGCCCAATATATTACATGGTACAAATGAATCATATTATGCAACATTGTACAGATGAATTCACCATTTAGAAGAGAGAATTGAAATGTTAGAACAATATATATATATATATATATATATATATATATATATATATGTTGGAACCCATCTGTGGATCGGTCCCATCGGCCGATGGGTCTGCGCCATCTGCGGATGTGTTGTTCACCTTGAAGGAATGTGTTGACAGAATGGTGCTCTTCAATCAGGTACACAGTCATTGGAATTACATGTGGTAGGAATTTAACAGAAATGATTTTTAACACAAACAATACAATACGTTAAACAGAATTTACAGATACAATTACGGATACAATTTACGGAATACGGATACAATACGTTAAACAGAATTTAACAGAGATTAATTATGATGCATACACATTCCTTCAAGGTGAACAACACATCCGCAGATGGCGCAGACCCATCGGCCGATGGGTCTGCATTGTCATTTCTCGTGCATCCACAGATGGGTCAGACCCATCGGCCGATCCACAGATGGGTTCCAACATATATATATATATATTACCTAACTAGATCACTTTATTCATAAAAAATTAATACTGTACCAATCAATCCACCACTGGCCTGGCAATTTCTTATCCTGATGAAATAATTTCGGTCAGAATGCAGGTGAGAACTCACCGACTCTCTCTCCCGATCAGAAAACACTGCAGAATAATTATTCTGCTCATAAATCCTCCCACAGTTGGCTTCAAAAGCTGAGGATTCTTGATTCTAGATTTGTCTTCTCTAACAGTTTTTGTTTGTTGTTGGTGTTATCTTGTTCATGTGGTCTATCTGATCCTCTCGTTGCGTGCCTTCATTTGTGCTTTTGTGATGGGTTTATGTGTTCTTGTCCCAGGTATGTGCTCTTTTGGGTCTCAGTTGGATCTGGTGTTGTTTTACTTCTCATTCCACATGGAATGGGCTAATCGCTAGATCAATCAGATCACCATATGCCACCGTCGGGATGTGAGCAAGATGAGTCAGGAGACACGTTTGGTTTAACAAGTATATTCAACGTTTCCCATTATGCAATATGCATACACTCATGCCCTTAGAATAGCAGATATACACAAGTACTTGATCAAATATAGGGTCCACACACATTCGACAGGAAAAGAGAGAGAAGAAAGAAAAAGTGGGGGTGAATAGTAGGACCCCCTCTACCATCAGCGACATCTCTGGGAAGCCAGCGGGCCCCTTGGATGGTGTTATGTGACAGCCCGTGACTCGGGGAGGGTTGAGCGACCTTCTGCTGTCCTCTCCATCATCTCTCCTATTCTTCCCCTTACTATTTCCCTCCTTGCTTCTTCCTTCCTTATTTGTGTCTCCATCTCCGACGTTTCTCCAGCCATCTTTGCATGCAATCCCTCTGGCATATTATCCCACTCTCCAGGCCACACACTGTTTCTCCTGTGCCATGTTCATTTCACATTGCCATGTCCACTGCACCACTCGCATCTCGTGATGATGATCCCGCCGTCTCTTACTAACATCAACTCCCCCTTAATGTCCTGCCAGCTACACTCCTCTGATTTCACCTGTTTGCCGCCTTTTGCTAATCATACTAATGATTTGTTGAGGGAGTTTATAAGGGGCTACCAGTCAAGGCGGGTAGCCCTTCTTCGCCGAAAGAGAGCCTGGCTCCACCATGTCCATTTGGGCTACAGTCGAGTCCAACCAACATTCTCCCTCTCGGTTGTGTTCACTTAAGCCCGACATAGCAGTGGTGGGTTCTATATACTAACTTTTCTAACTAACAATTCTAACTGCCTGCACCGCAATTTCACTCTGGGGTGTGCTACCACCCCGGGGCCGAATCCCATTCCTGACACCAAATTGTTGTGGTCCCGTTGAGTCTGGAAAACTCTGGTCTGAACCTGTGAGCCACGTTAACATGACAGGAAAGGCCATTGATGCCACGTCTCCTGGGCAAAGTTATGTTCCACATTGCCACCCGGTGGAGCCGCAGGTTCGAGTGAATCATTCCAAAACGAACAGTCTCCATTGTTACAACAAGGGAATAAAAACAAACTGATTAAAATCCACAGTGAAGGACAACAAGATGCAGATGATTTAGGTTTTACCCTTCATCGGAGCAAACAACGGGCCTCTTTTGCTCCAACGAAAGATAATCCCGAAATGTCAGCACCTTGTAAGCTTTTCGGTGAATTACTTTAACCATTTTTAACCCGCGCTTACGAAGTGAAAAGTGGGGTTAAGCAATATTGCTTCATGTCAGTCTGTCCATATGTCCGTCCATCTGTCTTATCCGTTTATAATCGAGGAACAGCTTATTTTAAATTGATTGTTGTATTGTGTTTTCGCTTTGTCTGCCTAACTGGCTCTCAAACATAAATTGAAAAGTCATTCTGAGCAGGAATCTTACTGTTTTTAAGGACGTTATTAGGGACACATACAACAGGCCACAAATAACTAATGTAATGTGTTATATATGGTGGAGTCATAGACACTGGGTAAAACGGCAGTAAAACATGGAATTAATTTATTTATACGCTTTGAAACCTGTATTTAAATTGAATCATACACATGGACACTGTAAAACACAAATTGCTCTCATAATACTTCCTAGAACCTCCAACTTTGCAGTGCTTGGATGTGTTAAGTAAAGCGGTGTATAAATAAGGGTGATGTAAAAGACCGCTTAAATGGCGCTAAACTTCTGGAATTGTTTGTAATGATATTTAAAATCATTATTTTATTTAAATTAAAGTATACTTTGAACACTGTGCAGAGTAACATGTTCATCGAACTCTATAGTTGTTGTTATCATGATGAGTTTTTCATACTTTCTATGATTTATCATTTTCAGTTATTGTTCTACATCCGTAAAGTGAGATTTGTGAAAAACAAAAAAGGAAGTATTTTTAAGTTTGATGAAAATGGTGATGCTCCTGCAAGCTATGAACTTCTGAACTGGCAGCTGGACGACGATGGTAAAATGAATCTCATCCCTGTAGGTTCATTTAATTATTCAGGCCCTCACGGTGAAGACCTGTATATCAATGAAAGTGCCATGCAATGGAACGATGGAAGCAATTTGAAAGTAAATAAATTTATTTACTGTTCTGATTTCGTTTCTCAATACCTTTTTTTGACAGTGAAAAGATAAAACATTATTAGAAACATAAAATATCACAGGAACATTCTGCTCAATCGTTGGTGAATCAAACAACAACCATCAGGTTTAAATACCTGACCAGGTGTCATTTACTGTCATGTGTTTATCACGAGTCTTCCAAAATATTGACAAGAAAAACTCCTGCGATAGAGCTTTAACAACGTCATTTCCTTGAACTGGCTGAACCATCAACCCTAACGTCTGCCAGACCAACCCCATAAAAATCCTTATTCATCTTGATGCTGTGAAAACGAAGACCTTCAAAATCTCTGGAATATCTCATGATGATTCTGAATATCTGGGTCTGTCACTCCTGCAATGCGGTCAGGTTGGTGGACTCTCTGCCTTCTAGCGCCTCCTTTATGATTTGGCACGCTCTGCCCTTTCATGCTATACCCTCCCCCCTAACCGCTCTAGCTTTCTACAGGGTGCACGGACTCCACCAGCATCCACCTCCTGGTGAAACCTCCACTCATTCACTCCACTTTATTCCACCTCTTTTTGGTCTCTATATTTGTTCATTTTGTCATCTCATCGGTTTGACATAGTATATTTCCAGACCAGTTAAAAAAAAATCTACGAATCAGTGATGTTATTTTTTGCCAGAATGCCTTTTTTTTTTTTTTGTATACATAATCGAGGCTCGTAAAGAGCTAACATTTATCACACAAACAAATCAAACAGACAGACAAACAAAGTATATAAAAAGGGGAGCGGTAGACAAGATGGGGAGAGAAGGGGAAGCACATAAACACAACATTTGAGAGCAGGGACATTGGGAATGTGTGGGAGGAAGAGGGCTTGGGGGGAGGCGGCGTGGGAAGGGGGGTGGGGGGGGTTGGGAGAAGGACATTTATCTGGACATGTATGAAATACAGTGACTTCAGCAAGTATTCATAACCCTTGACATATTGACATTTTGTTGTGTTACAGTCAGAATAAAAATGGATTGTATTGAGATTTTTTTGTCACTGATCTTCACATAATATCCCACAATGTCCAAGTTTAAACATGTTTTTCAAAATTTTTACAAAATAATTAAAATGAAATACAGAAATATCTAATTTGCATCAGTATTCAATGCCCTGAGTCAATACATCATAGATGATCCTTTGGAAGCGATTACAACTTTGAGTCTTCTTGGGTATGTCTACATCAGCTTTGCACATCTGGAATTGGGGAGTTTCCCCGATTCTTCCTTGCAGATTTGCTCAAGCTCTGTCAAGTTCGATAGGGAGCGTAAATGTTCAGCAATCTTCAAGTATTTCCAGAGATTCTCAACGGGATTCCAGTCTGGGCTTTGGCTGGGCCACTTCAGGACTTTCATGTTCTTGTCCTGAAACCATTGCAGTGTTGCTTTGGCTGTATGTTTGGGGTCATTGTCCTGTTGGAAGGTAAATCTTCGCTACAGTTGAAGGCCTTTTGCGTTCTGAAGCTGGTTCTCCTGAAGGATTTGCCTGTATTTGGCTCCATACATTGTTACCTCTATCCTGCAAGTCTCCACATCCCGACCATTGAAAAGCATCCCCATAGCATGATGCTGCCAACACCATGCTTCACGATAGGGATAGTGTTAAATGGGTGATGATCTGTGCTCGGTTTCTGCCAGATGTAGTGCTTGGGAAATCAGGCCAAAGAGGTCAATTTTCATCTCATCGGACCACAAAATATTTTCCCTCGTGCTCTCAGTCTGTCTCGTCTCGTGCCTTTTTACAAACCCCAGGTGTGCTGCCATGTGCATTTTTCTCAGCTGTGGCTTCCGTCTGGCCACTTTCCCATAAGACCAAGATTTGTGAAGTACTGCAGAAACTGTTGTCCTTCTTTTTTTCTTTTTTTTGGTTTTTGTGACACTATCCCGAAAACGAAATTTTTTTTTTTTTTTTTTTGGTGGATTTGTAAAGGTTAGGGGGTATATATGACAGAACCACCTCTTGCCGCTGTAGTAACTTTGGGGAACTTCCGTAATTTGCATAAATTCAAGATGGCTGATTTTCTACCTTGGTTCAAATAGAAAATCAGCAATAACTTTTGACAGAATCAAGCTAGAAGGATAATTTTGGTACCTACACATAGATTTTCACACATGGTGGATGCAATGAAAGTGTCAAAAAAAGTTTTTCATGTTGCTAGACAAACATAATCCAAGATGGCCACTGTTTTGATTTGGCGAAATAGCTAATCTGCCATAACTTTTGATAGAATCATGCTAGAAGGTTGATTTTGGTATCTACCCATAGGTTTTCCCATATGGCAGAGGCAATGGAAGGCTCAAATTATGGTTTTCATGCTGCCAGGAAACCATAATCCAAGATGGCTGCCGGTTTTATATGGTGAAGTAGCGATTTTTGATGACTTTGATCTTTTCCGCAAAGGGAATAAGGCCAACCTTGTGAAAAAAACTTGCGATCCTGTCGACCGAGCCAAGTCCCCCAGAAGAAGTGATTGTTGATGCAGGGCAGCTACTGTACCACATCGTCTGTCCCTGTGGTGGTACAGTATCTACAGTAGCGACAAGCATGGGGACCAGACTGCAGCCCGACAGTGGAATCCCAACAAAAGCTATCTTTGACCGCTATGGCAATATGTCGGCTAAGGATCATGAAAGGTCATGCCGTGCTGGTGGTGCTGGTGCTGGTACTTACAACCTCACACTCACGTCTCCTCTTCCTAAGCGAGAAGTCATCCTCAATAGCAAGGCTAACAAAAGACTTCTCTCACGTCTACTTTGCACATACACACTGGGCGTGGATGTTCTGATGGTTGTAGAGGAGAAAGGACCATTCAGCCATGATGAGGCAGATGTGTTGATGGTCAGCTACATGCTTCAGGCTGTTCATGAAGGGAAAAGGGTGATTCACAAAAATCAGTGATGACACAGACGTTTTCATCATTCTGATATTCTGGGTTTGGAAGCTAGGGATCACTGCTTTGGTGCAGATGGAGAAGTGGGATGGGAGTCTGTTGCACATCAACCAAAATGCAACTGCTCTCGGAGATAAGAGCCTCCAGCTCCTTGGAATGCATGCAGTGACAGGGTGTGACACAGTGTCGTATCCCTTCATAGTAAGGGAAACATATGAAAATCTGTCAACTAAATTGTTACCAAAAAATTTCTTCACCAATATGTTTGTAAAGGTGTGTAATAACATGTGTTAAAATGTTGAAGGTCAACTCCCGTGGGAAACCCAGAAAAAAAGCTGTTGAATTCGGGTACCGAAAAATTATTTTCGAGAATTTTTATTTTTTTAAATCGGCCCTTAAGTAACTTATGAGGGGTCAAATAAGGGTTTTTCATGATTCTGAGTTGATTGTTAACATTTATATTTCACCACAGACACTCCTTTGTGGAAAAATAATTTCTAAATATATCTCATTTTCTACTTTGCAGGACATGGAGTCTAGCAATATGGATGAAGACGTTACTCCACCTGTGCTCAATTGCTTCATCTGTGCACGCTCGGATACACCAGCTGAAAGGCTCATACAGGCAACTCCAAAGGGATACTCAACTTTATTGAAACAAGCAGAAACTGTCGAAAATGTTACTGTTGTGGAACGTATGAAGGAGGCTCAAAAGGAAGGAAAACTGAGGTACCACCAGAAGTGTAAAAATGATCTGTACAACAACTTTGTTGCAACCACCAAGAAGTCAGCTCAAGCATCAAAGGCAGAGAAAGAGTCATCAAAGTTGAAGAGAAGACGCACTACTTGTGAGTTCAGTTCATCAACTGGCTGCAGTTCTAGAAGATCACAGTCAGTTGACCTCCTGTATAAGGATGTATGCATTCTTTGCAACCAACCAGCCCAGCTCTACAAAAATAATCCAGCACAAGCTAGAAAGAAATACAGAGTGCCAGATAATTTGACTGCAGATACACTGAAGGCAAGCTTGCTGAAGACAGCACGGAGTCGCGGGGATGACTGGGGCACTGAAGTCACTGGACGCCTGGAAGGGATCAACGACTTGGTAGCAGAAGAAACACTGTACCATTTGCGATGCAAACTTATGTTTGCGAGAGGTGACAGTTTGTCCAGACTGATGAGGAAGGAAAAAGGAAGAGAGGACAGAGGAGTATTGATGAGGAGAGAGAGGCAGTTTTTATTGAATTCTGCGAATGGTTAGACTCAGAATTAGAGCATGGGGTAATGAACATGGACCAAGTCCATGAAAAGCTGCAGGAGTTTGATCAGTCACCAGATAAGAGCCTTTCTTATTCAAAGCATTGGCTAAAGATAAAACTTCTAGAGAAATACGAAGACACCTTGTATTTCACAACACAGGAAAGAAGAGCAGATGTACTCTGCCTCAAAGATGGCACCGACAATATTCTGCGAGAGCATCATGCAAATCTTGACCATGGAGATGAGAAGACTCAGATCATAAAGACGGCACTCAAGTTCATATCCAATGATATTGCCTTGATTGCTTTAGGTCCAAAGTCATACCCCACCACACACAGTATGACTGACATCGATAGTCAGCTGACACTTGTTCCTGCAAGCCTTCAGATGTTCTTGAGACCGATTGTCAAGACAGACGAAAGAGTTGCCGTTTGGGGGCAGAATTTTATTAAGGCCTGTCGACCTCGTTCTGGAGTATTGCCACACCAAATGGGGCTTGCCATACAACTTGATCATAGATTTGGGTCAAAATGGGTATGAGCCAGTTCCAACACTTGTCTGATCTCGCGAGATCTCGGAGACGGTGGGAGGGATTTTCGAAGCTCCACACGGTCTCCACGTTTTTCGAAGTTAAGTCTGTTCACAATTGTATTTTGTCGAAACTGTATTTATCTTTCGGTGTGTGAAGTTATTGTGTGCAACTTTGGTTGTTTCTCGGTGTTTATCTTTCATAAATTGATCGTCTGTTTGCCGTGTCGTGTCTTGAGGCCTTGTACAGTGTGCACTGTACAACCTTGAGGCTTTGTTTTTCTCTCAGCGGTCCGTCGTTTGTGATCCAATAACTTTCATTCTCTGTATTCCCAGTCTTTTCACCCATAGCCTACTTCCTTGTGTAAATCTCAACTCAAAAAAAAAAAAACAAAAAAAAAAAAACATTTCCTTCTCTGTTCTCATTCGTTTATTCATTCTTATTCGTTCGTTCGTTCTTCGACCACGTGTTTCTCCCCCATTTCCCCAGATAGTTTTCACTCATTAACCTTCAATGTTTACACTTTCCCCTCAAGTTATGTATTCCGTCATATTTTATAACACCTTTTTCTTCTTCTTCTTTAAAAGGCTGCTTTCGACTTGCTCACCAAATCAATTCATCCAAAAAAAAATATCCATCTCCTATAGTTCCTTTTTTCTACATTCCCTAAACTCTCCTGCACTCCATCCTCCATCCAGCGTCCTTAAACGTATTTTTAACTCGAAGGTCACAAGAAACTCATTTTGCAATAAATGTTCGTTTCCCATAAATCGTACACTTTCAAAAATCCAATCTCACCCCTCCCCTCCAAATCTTCCCCATAACCCCTCCCCTCCAAATCTTCCCCAGCACCCCTCCCCTCCAAATCTTCCCCATCACCCATCCCTTTCAAATCTCCCCCCTTGCCCCCTCCCTCCTAAACTACCCCCTCACCCCTCCCCGCCAAGACGCCCCCTCGCCCCTCCCCTCCTAGACTCCTGCCTCACCCCTCCCCTCCAAATCTCCCCCATATCCCATCCCTTTCAAATCCCTCCCCTTGTCCCTTCCCTCCCAAACTCCCCCCTCACCCCTCCCCTTCAAATCTCCCCACCCTCATTGCTTCTCAATTTCCCCCCTCTCACTCCCCCTCCTCAAAGCGTCCTCCCCGCTTCTTCCCCCTTCAAACTCTCACCTCCATCTCCCCCAACCTTCTGCCTCGCTCTTCCCCCTCCTCAAATAACACCTCATTGTGGCTCACCCAATCACCATCAAACCTTTTGTCCGCCCCATCCTTCCCTTTCTCCGAGCTATTCTGAAATCTCTGACACACCTTCAACAGCTCTCCCTATCTCTTCCACCTCTTCCACATCTTACCCTACCCCTCCTCCCCCCTGTTCTGTATCTGATGCTCCCCCTTCCTCTTCATTAACGGTATGGACCTCAAACATCCGGGGCCTTCGTTCAAACTTAACTGATCTCTCCATACAGGTTGCTTCTGTCAAACCAGACGTGATCTGCTTAACAGAAACTTTCCTCCTTTATGATGTCTCTGATTCCATAGTATCTCTCCCGGGCTACTCCCTCCTCCGGTATGATAGACCTGAGCCTCGTCCTGGAGGCGGGGTTGCTATCTTTATCAAAAACTCTCTTCCTCACTCGCCCTGCACTGCACTCTCTCCACCTCACCCCCAGGAATACCTCTGGCTACGGCTTCCCCTTCGCTCCCACCTCTTGTTCATATGTGTGTTGTACCGTCCACCAAACAGTGATGACTCCATCTACATCTCGCTGTCTGATGATATGGACCAACTTCTATCTACTCATCCCAACTCTCTCTTCCTCATATGTGGTGATTTCAATTGTCACCATGCCAGTTGGCTGGGTGTGGGTACCTCTCTCACCAGCCATGGCTCTTCAGCAAAGGACTTCTGCGACTCACTGGGACTGACACAATCTGTCAATTTCCCGACCCGGATCTCAGTCAATGGAACATCTTCTCTTCTGGACTTGGTTATGACTAACTTCCCTGAAAATGTCTGCTGCTCTTCTTCTGCTCCGATCGGATCATCTGATCATGTCCTTGTTAAAGTGGACATCTCTCTGACCATCCTCAGGGAGCCTGCTCAGCGTCGACGAGTCTGGCATTTCACTCAGGCCAACTGGCACGGTCTTCAAGCAGCCATCAATCATCTGGACTGGTCTCCCATCTCTACCACCTCTGACATCAACTCATCCTGGGAATTCTTCCAAAGTAAATTGCTCTCTCTCATGCACAGATTTATCCCATCTCGTCTTCAGTTGTCATACCCTTCCTCCCGTCCATGGTACACGGAATCTTGTGGTGAGGCTGTTGCCCAGAAACAACTTGCCTTCGTCTCCTGGAAAGCAAATCCAACGGAAGGAAATCTCATTTCCTTTCACAAAGCCCGAAACAAGTGTGTGTCCACCCTCAGGAGAGCCAGGAAACAATATCTCTCCGTTCTCAAGACCGAACTCTCTTATCTGTCTCCCTCTTCCAAATCCTGGTGGCGTCTGGTCAAATCCGTTTCTGGTGTTTGTTCCCCCTCCATCCCCTCCCTTACCTCAAACGGCTACACAGCTGACTCCGCACGTGAAAAAGCTGAATGCCTCAACTCTGTGTTTGCCTCTAAATCTTGTGTCCCAAACCCATCCCTCTCTGTACCCACCATACCCAGTCGTACCCTGCTGCTCCTGGACTCCGTGTCCTTTCCTCCTGACAAGGTGGAAAAGTTTCTGTCAACCCTCGACTCTGATTCTGCAACTGGACCCGACGGCATCAGCCCACGGGTCCTAAAATCCTGCTCTGCCGCTCTATCTCACCCTCTCTCTGTTCTCTTCACCCTCTCTTTTGCTCAAGGTCAACTGCCATCTGCTTGGAAATCAGCCAACATCACCGCTTTGCACAAAAAAGGTGCAAAAACAGATCCTAGCAACTACAGACCAATCAGCCTTCTCCCAATTATCAGCAAAGTCATGGAATCCATCATTGCTTTGGATATGAAATCTTTCCTTTTCCCCAATGGCTTGATCTCTGATCATCAATTTGGTTTCAGACCAGGTCACTCTACTCTGGACATGCTGCTTCTGCTGTCTCAACAATGGATGGAGGTCCTCAATGCCAAACAGGAAATTAGAGCTGTCTCCCTCGACATATCACGTGCCTTCGACACGGTCTGGCACCCCGCTCTGCTCACCAAACTCTCCTCCTTTGGTATCCATGGAAATCTCCACGCATGGCTGGCGGACTTCCTCTCTAGTCGTCGTCAACGTGTGGCCCTGAATGGGTTTCTCTCATCTCCTCTTCCTGTTCAGGCTGGAGTTCCCCAAGGCAGTGTTCTGGGCCCCGTGCTTTTTCTGGTCTTCATCAATGATCTCTCTGACTCTCTCGAAAATCCTCTCTATCTCTTTGCTGATGACTCCACTCTCTGCCGCTCCATTCCTCTTCCCTCAGATCGGCAGTCTGCTGCCTCCTCACTCTCTGAAGACCTGGACAAAATCACAGACTGGTCAAACAAGTGGAACATGTCTTTCAATCCTGACAAATCTCACACTCTTACTATGTCTCTCCGAAAAGATCGACTGGACAACCCTCCCATCTACTTTCTCAACAATCCTCTCCAAGAAGTTCTGTCGCTCAAGATTTTGGGTCTCACTATCTGCCATGATCTTTCTTGGGAAAACCACATTTCCAAGCTGGCCTCCAAAGCCAGTCGCCGACTGGGCATCCTCCGTCGTGCGAAGTCCTTCCTCGGCACACCTGAGCTCCTCACCACATACAAGGCTTTCATCCGCAGCTCAATGGAATACTGTTCTCCCCTATGGGCCGGTGCTCCTGCCTCACACCTAGCTCGGCTTCACGCTGTTGAAACCAAAGCTTTCAGAATTATTGGAATCTCCCGCGATGAAGCTATCTCTGAGGGCCTTTCACTCACTCACCGCAGGCAGGTAGGTGGTCTTTCTGTCTTCTACCGACTCCTCTCCGGCCTTGCACCCCCAGCTCTCTCTGTGCTCTGTCCCCCAAATATTCCTACAGGTCGCACAAGATCTGCCAGCAACCCTCTGATGGTTAAACTGCCGAAATCTCGGCTCTCTGCTCACCTTCACTCTTTCATTCCTCTTTTCTCCCGCCTCTGGAACAAACTCCCTCACTCCCTTCAATCCCACTCCTCCCTCCAGGTCTTTAAAACAGCTGTTCACCACCATCTCTTATCTTCCCCCATCCAAAACCTTGATCTTTTCTACCCCCGCTAATTCACCCCAGATCCACCTTGTTTGAAATTCCAACTTCTTTCCTGGAAGTCCTGGCAGTGTCCATATGTTTTATACCTCTCCCACCGCCCCCCTTCCCATGCCCCCCCCCCCAGAACAACCCAGAACAACAAAGCCCTCGCCCTCTCTCAGATCTCTCGATGTCTCCATGTCTCTCGGTCCCTGCTCTCAAATGGTGTGTTTGTGTCCTTCCCCCTCTCTCCCCATCTTGTCTACCGCTCCCGATGTTATATGTTTTATGTGTCGGTTTGTCTTTCTGTGTGATTAATGTTCGCTCTTTCACGAGCCTCGATCTTGTATACAAAAAAAAAAAAAAAAAAAAAAAAAAAAAAACACTGGACCCCACGGCTCCTGAGGAGCTATTGCAGTTCACGAGCTGTAATTGTCATGGAGATTGCAGCAACCGGCGATGCAGCTGCAAGAAGAATGGGGTCACGTGCATCTCGGCCTGTGGAGTCTGTAATGGCATTACATGCAGAAACTGCAGTCATGATGTTGTTGAGTCTGAAGAAGACATAGACAATGACTGTTGAAACTTCTGACATTGTGAATGAGAAATAACTCTTGAGTATTATATATGTATGTGAAATAAAAGCTACTTTGTGTGTAAATGTAAAAGTGAAAATATAAATGTTAACATTCAACTCAGAATCATGAAAAACCCTTATTTGACCCCTCATAAGTTACTTAAGGGCCGATTTAAAAAAATAAAAATTCTCGAAAATAATTTTTCGGTACCCGAATTCAACAGCTTTTTTTCTGGGTTTCCCAACGGAGTTGAACTTCAACATTTTAACACATGTTATTACACACCTTTACAAACATATTGGTGAAGAAATTTTTTGGTAACAATTTAGTTAACAGATTTGTGAAATATCTCATAAAATGCCCTTACTATCAATAAGGGAAAGATCACCGCCCTCAGCAAACTCCAAGAAGGAGACTTTCCAGGGCTCTACTCTGTCATCGGAGAGGAGACGGCTACACATGAAGACCTGCTGAAAACGGGTCAAGAGTTCTTCGCTGTCCTATATGGTCAGCCAAAATGCACCAGCATGAACGCCGCCCGACATTCCATCCACACAACGAAGTTTGGTGGTTGCTCTGACGAGGTGGTGGCCGTTTGGTGGTTGCTCTGACGAGGTGGTGGCCGTTTGGTGGTTGCTCTGACGAGGTGGTGGCCGTTTGGTGGTTGCTCTGACGAGGTGGTGGCCGTTTGGTGGTTGCTCTCACGAGGTGGTGGCCGTTTGGTGGTTGCTCTAACGAGGTGGTGGCCGTTTGGTGGTTGCTCTAACGAGGTGGTGGTTCTGTAAGCCACCCAGAGTGAAATCCCTCCCTCCCACAGATGAAAATTTGCTCCTTCATATGCTCAGATCGCACCATCAAACGATACTATGGAAAGCAGCAGACAAGCAGAACGCCCCTTCCCTCTGTATAACTGACTCGGTTGGGAGATTCTCAACAGCATACCGTCTCCAGTAATCGCCGAGGGACCACCAGCACCTCCTGAGCTAATGAAAGTCATAAGCTGTCAGTGCAAAGCCACAGGAAATGCTTGCGCACAAGCGAACAGCTGCTGCTTCGGGTCAGGCCTGTCCTGCACAACCTACTGTCATTGTGAGCGTTCAATAGATGAGTGCCATAACCCAATGACGAAACACGAGGAAGATGCCACGATGAATGGTGAAGCAGAGGATGACACCAATGATGACAACGATGTAGGGCTAGTGGATCCTGGCCTTGGTCCTCTCGAGTACTAGACATATATACTCAAGATAACATGATTTGCTAGTTTTAGAAAGACGTGCGGTGTGCTACATATTAGCGCATTGTTACAGATACAAATGTACCCTGATATGTAGAAAGATGATTGATGTATAAGTATAGTTGATAGTGGGAGTGCAAGGTTGTGTGTTTAAAATGGTTTATTGAGATGTTGTGAATTATTTTATTGTAATTAATAGGTGTTCGTGGACCCAACAAGGTTATTATTTTTAAAATGTCATAAACATTTTGGTTGTCATATTGTTTTCGTGTTTCTAAATCTGATTCCTACCAAGTGTCAATTAAGACCGTCTTGGATTTGAGTTGACTAGCAAGGGCCTAGCAACATGAAAATCATAATTTGAGTCTTCCATTGCCTCTGCCATATGGGAAAACCTATGGGTAGATACCAAAATCAATCTTCTAGCATGATTCTATCAAAGGTTATGGCCGATTAGCTATTTATCCACATCAAAATAGTGGCCATCTTAGATTATGGTTGTCTAGCAACATCAAAAAAAGTTTTTGACACTTTCATTGCATCCGCCATGTGTGAAAACCTATGTGTCGGTACCAAAATCATCCTTCTAGCTTGATTCTGTCAAAAGTTATTGCTGATTTTCTATTTGAACCAAGGTAGAAAATCAGCCATCTTGGATTTATGCAAATAACGGAAATTCCCCAAAGTTGCTGCAGCAGCAAGAGGTGGTTCTTTTATATATACCCCCTAACCTTTACAAATCCACCAAAAAACCTTATAGTACTGACAATTTCTGGGTTTCATGTCCTGGCAACTGGACTACTGTGGTCTTGGGAACGTTCACCACTCAAGAAATTGTTTTATATCCTTCCCCAGATCTATGCCTTCTCACAATTCCATCTTGGAGTTCTACAGACGGTTCCATGGACTTCATGGTGGAGTTTCTGCTCTAACATGCACTGCCAACTGTGGGACGTTATATAGAATGGTGTGTTTCTTTCGAAATCAGGTCCGATCAATTGAAGTAGAGGCAGATGTAGTGACATCTCAAGGATGATCAAAGTAAATTGGATGCACCTGAGCTCAATTTGGAGTGTCATAGCAAAGGGGTTGAACACCTATTGACTGAAGACACTTCAGCTTTTCATTTTTCATTATTTTGTAAAACATTCTTTCAAAAAACCTCCATTTTCACATGATGGGGAATTATTTGTAGATCAGTAAAAAAAATCTCAATTTTATCCATTTTAAACTCAGGCTGTAACACAACAAAATGTGAAAAAACCCAAGGGTGTGAATACCTTCTGAAGGCATGGCATCTCGTGTTGTTGTTGTAAAGTTGATTAACTTTCCATTATTTTCCAGGTCCCACGATCTGTGTGCAGCGAGCCGTGCCAGCCGGGAACTCGGAGGGTTTCTCTCAAAGGGGAGCCCTTTTGCTGTTTTGACTGCATTCCTTGCACTGATGGGCAGTACTCTAACACTACCGGTTTGTTTGTATACACAATGATACCACCTATCTTATTCCAGTATTCTTGTTGTGTGCGGATTTACAAATAACATCTCATATTTATTCTAGTGATTTCCCCTTTTTTTTCAAAACTGATTTTAGTTTTTACAAAACAAAACTCAAAACTGACATTCCAAAAGTTTTACATAACACTGATTTGAACGCAGACTCACAGGATTGCCAGCATTGCACAGAAGATCTGTGGTCCAACACACAGCGCAGCACCTGTTTACCTATGCCAAGAGAATTTCTGGCTTTCTCCGATCCTTTGGCTCTCACTCTGCTGGCCTTTGCTGCTCTGGGCATTACAACGGTGATTATAGTTGGTGTAATGATGGTGAAGTACCGCAAGATGATTCTGGTTAAATCAAAGTCCGTGTTTCACTATGTGCTACTCGTTGCACTTGGAAGCAATTTTACAACCAGTGTGGGGTTTGTGGGTGAGCCTACAGACTTGTCTTGTCAATGGAGAGAATCTGTGGCGCTTGGCTTGATCACCTTTTCAATTATTTGTGTGCTCACCAAGGCATATGACATACTCGTGAATTCTCAAGGTGAAGGACGATGAATGAACTCCGGTTTAATTTCCAATTTTTCTTTTTCCTAATTTGAAACCATTGTGCTCCGGTTTAAATTACAATATTTCTTTTTCCGAATTTGAAACCATTGTACTCCCGTTTAATTTCCAATTTTTCTTTTTCCCAATTTGAAACCATTGCACTCCCGTTTAATTTCCAATTTTTGTTTTTCCTAATTTGAAACCATTGCACTCTGGTTTAATTTCCAATATTTCTGTTTCCTAATTTGAAACCATTGTGCTTTGGTTTAAACTCCAATTTTTCTGTTTCCTAATTTGAAACCATTGTGCTCCGGTTTAATTTACAATATTTATTTTTCCTAATTTGAAACCATTGTGCTCCGGTTTAATTTACAATATTTATTTTTCCTAATTTGAAACCATTGTGCTCTGGTTTAATTTCCAATATTTCTTTTTCCAAATTTGAAACCATTGTGCTCCGGTTTAATTTACAATATTTATTTTTCCTAATTTGAAACCATTGTGCTCTCGTTTAATTTATATTTGTTCTGTTTCCGAATTTGAAACAATTGTACTCCCGTTTAATTTCCAATATTTCTGTTTCCGAATTTGAAACCATTGTGCTTTGGTTTAACTTACAATATTTATTTTTCCTAATTTGAAACCATTGTGCTCTCGTTTAATTTATATTTGTTCTGTTTCCGAATTTGAAACAATTGTACTCCCGTTTAATTTCCAATATTTCTGTTTCCGAATTTGAAACCATTGTGCTTTGGTTTAACTTACAATATTTATTTTTCCTAATTTGAAACCATTGTGCTCTCGTTTAATTTATATTTGTTCTGTTTCCGAATTTGAAACAATTGTACTCCCGTTTAATTTCCAATTTCTCTTTTTCCTAATTTGAAACCATTGCACTCTGGTTTAATTTCCAATATTTCTGTTTCCTAATTTGAAACCATTGTGCTTTGGTTTAAACTCCAATTTTTCTGTTTCCTAATTTGAAACCATTGTGCTCCGGTTTAACTTACAATATTTATTTTTCCTAATTTGAAACCATTGTGCTCTCGTTTAATCTATATTTGTTCTGTTTCCAAATTTGAAACAATTGTACTCCCGTTTAATTTCCAATATTTATGTTTCCGAATTTGAAACCATTGTGCTTTGGTTTAATTTACAATTTTTCTTTTTCCCAATCTGAAACCATTGTACTCCCGTTTAATTTCCAGTTTTTCTGTTTCCTAATTTGAAACCATTGTACTCCGTCCGGTTAAATTTCAAATTTTTTCTGTTTCCTAATTTGAAACCATTGTGCTCCAGTTGAATTTCCGATTTTTCTGTTTCCTAATTTGAAACCATTGTCCTCTGCTTTAATTTACAGTTTTCTGTTTGCTAATTTGAAACCATTGTGCTCTGGTTTAATTTACAGTTTTTCTGTTTGCTAATTTGAAACCATTGTGCTCTGGTTTAATTTACAGTTTTTCTGTTTGCTAATTTCAAACCATTGTGCTCCAGTTGAATTTCCGATTTTTCTGTTTCCTAATTTGAAACTATTGTGCTCCGGTTTAATTTACAATTGTTCTGTTTCCTAATTTGAAACTATTGTGCTCCGGTTTAATTTACAATTGTTCTGTTTCCTAATTTGAAACTATTGTGCTCTGGTTTAATTTACAATTGTTCTGTTTCCTAATTTGAAACCATTATGCTCCGGTTTAATTTACAATAATTGTTCTGTTTCCTAATTTGAAACCATTGTGCTCTGGTTTAATTTACAGTTTTTCTGTTTGCTAATTTGAAACCATTGTGCTCTGGTTTAATTTACAGTTTTTCTGTTTGCTAATTTGAAACCATTGTGCTCTGGTTTAATTTACAGTTTTTCTGTTTGCTAATTTGAAACCATTGTGCTCTGGTTTAATTTACAGTTTTTCTGTTTCCTAATTTGAAACTATTGTGCTCCGGTTTAATTTACAATTGTTCTGTTTCCTAATTTGAAACTATTGTGCTCTGGTTTAATTTACAATTGTTCTGTTTCCTAATTTGAAACCATTGTGCTCTGGTTTAATTTACAATAATTGTTCTGTTTCCTAATTTGAAACCATTGTGCTCTTGTTTAATTTACAATTTTTCTGTTTCCTAATTTGAAACCATTGTGCTCTGGTTTAATTTACAGTTTTTCTGTTTGCTAATTTGAAACCATTGTGCTCTGGTTTAATTTACAGTTTTTCTGTTTCCTAATTTGAAACCATTATGCTCTGGTTTAATTTACAGTTTTTCTGTTTCCTAATTTGAAACCATTGTGCTCTGGTTTAATTTACAGTTTTTCTGTTTCCTAATTTGAAACCATTATGCTCTGGTTTAATTTACAGTTTTTCTGTTTCCTAATTTGAAACCATTGTGCTCTGGTTTAATTTACAGTTTTTCTGTTTCCTAATTTGAAACCATTGTGCTCCGGTTTAATTTACAGTTTTTCTGTTTCCTAATTTGAAACCATTGTGCTCTGGTTTAATTTACAGTTTTTCTGTTTCCTAATTTGAAACCATTGTGCTCTGGTTTAATTTACAGTTTTTCTGTTTCCTAATTTGAAACCATTGTGCTCTGGTTTAATTTACAGTTTTTCTGTTTCCTAATTTGAAACCATTGTGCTCTGGTTTAATTTACAGTTTTTCTCTTTCCTAATTTGAAACCATTATGCTCTGGTTTAATTTACAGTTTTTCTGTTTCCTAATTTGAAACCATTGTGCTCTGGTTTAATTTACAGTTTTCCTGTTTCCTAATTTGAAACCATTGTGCTCCGGTTTAATTTACAGTTTTTCTGTTTCCTAATTTGAAACCATTGTGCTCTGGTTTAATTTACAGTTTTTCTGTTTGCTAATTTGAAACCATTGTGCTCCGGTTTAATTTACAGTTTTTCTGTTTGCTAATTTGAAACCATTGTGCTCCGGTTTAATTTACAGTTTTTCTGTTTCCTAATTTGAAACCATTGTGCTCTGGTTTAATTTACAGTTTTTCTGTTTGCTAATTTGAAACCATTGTGCTCCGGTTTAATTTACAGTTTTTCTGTTTCCTAATTTGAAACCATTGTGCTCCGGTTTAATTTACAGTTTTTCTGTTTCCTAATTTGAAACCATTGTGCTCCGGTTTAATTTACAGTTTTTCTGTTTCCTAATTTGAAACCATTGTGCTCCGGTTTAATTTACAGTTTTTCTGTTTCCTAATTTGAAACCATTGTGCTCCGGTTTAATTTACAGTTTTTCTGTTTCCTAATTTGAAACCGTTGTGCTCCGGTTTAATTTACAGTTTTTCTGTTTCCTAATTTGAAACCATTGTGCTCCGGTTTAATTTACAGTTTTTCTGTTTCCTAATTTGAAACCATTGTGCTCTGGTTTAATTTAAAGTTTTTCTGTTTGCTAATTTGAAACCATTGTGCTCCGGTTTAATTTACAGTTTTTCTGTTCCCTAATTTGAAACCATTGTGCTCTGGTTTAATTTACAGTTTTTCTGTTTCCTAATTTGAAACCATTGTGCTCTGGTTTAATTTACAGTTTTCTGTTTCCTAGTTTGAAACCATTGTGCTCTGGTTTAATTTACAGTTTTTCTGTTTGCTAATTTGAAACCATTGTGCTCTGGTTTAATTTACAGTTTTTCTGTTTGCTAATTTGAAACCATTGTGCTCTGGTTTAATTTACAGTTTTTCTGTTTGCTAATTTGAAACCATTGTGCTCTGGTTTAATTTACAGTTTTTCTGTTTGCTAATTTGAAACCATTGTGCTCTGGTTTAATTTACAGCTTTTCTGTTTACTAATTCGAAACCATTGTGCTCCGGTTTAATTTACAGTTTTTCTATTTGCTAATTTGAAACCATTGTGCTCTGGTTTAATTTACAGTTTTTCTGTTTACTAATTAGAAACCATTGTGCTACAGTTTAATTTACAGTTTTTCTGTTTGCTAATTTGAAACCATTGTGCTGTGGTTTAATTTTCTATTTTACTGTTTCCTAATTTGAAACCATTGTGCTCCGGTTTGAAATTTCAATTTTTCTGTTTCCATCTATTAATTTATCTTCTGTGCTTGTACGTCATTACCTCCATTGATAGTTTGCAATTCTTGTCCTCCTTTGGCCATGCATTTGAAGTTCTTTTTTATTTGTTTTCTTCCAGTGTCAGAGTCATGCAATAATCCAAAGAGAAGATGTTCTCAGCCCAATGTCCTCCTGGTACTCTGCTCAATACCACAAACAGGCTTTAATTTGGCCTGGGCAGTCCTGGAAAAGCCACAAACACACAAAAATCTGGAATACCGTTTGGGAACAGTTGTTTTAGAGTGCGTTGGGGCATCTCCACTCTGGGTTTCATGTGCTTTGTGTTACCTTGGTGTCCTGGTGATCTCCTGCTTACTGATGGCTCTGAAAGGAAGTAAAAGAGTCCCAGGTTCCAGTGAACCAAGGTTCATCATATTCAGCATGCTTTTCGTCTGCATGGTCAGCGTAGCTTTTGTTCCTGCTTATTCCAGCACACAAGGAAAGTTTGCTGTTGCCGTGGAGATATTTGCTATTATAGCAATTGTTTATGGATTGTTGGGATGTGTTATTCTGCCTGAATGTTACGTCATTTTAAAATTTAAGAAATTGCAAATTACTTGTTAAACAATCTTACACCATGTGTATACAATAAAAAAATTCTTGTGATACTGAATTATTATTTTTCTTTTTTAAAACAAATCTCTTTTATTCTGAGAGTGCGGCAGTTCAAGTGTATTCTTGAATTTAAGAATTTCCTGTAAAGTTTCAGGAATTTCTCTAAATCAAGCCTCTGTGGTTAACATTGAAAGTGTGGTGCCCCTAACAAAAATCAAGTATTGTATTTTCTGTTCGATAACAACTCAAGAAGATGGAATCTAAGGTTAAAATATTGTACGGTAATGTGTTGAGTCGGTGATAGCAGGGGTGTCTATTCCTTTTGTTATGCTGTGTCCTGATCCGTTCTGTGTTCTTGCTCTTCTACGAGTCTTGACTCGATACCAAAAAAAATGGCTTACAAGTAAGAGTGGATTTCCAATTGGAAATCTTCAGACATAAACTGTATGACAAACATTTGAATTGACCAGGACACCACAAATCCTTAACTGAGAAAGAGTTGATGATTACTGTAAACCATGTACAAATTCTTGCCAAATTACTTTTTACATTAGACCTCTGTATGGGTACCTGTACCCCAAGTAGAAAGCCAGACTGTTGTACAGATCAAATAAAACATTGCATCCTACCATTTCTACGAATGGATTTACAATGTCCTGAACTGTCAATAATATCTCACTCATCATAAATGCCACAACATTAAGACTGCCAGAGCATTATGCCAGAAGAGACGACAGTAGGGCCAAGCAAAATCAATGTTGATGAGGAAAACAATTGAGCATAATAGTATAGCAGATAACAACAACAATTGTGCATTTTATGAGAAAAGCATGAAATTTCTAACATAGTTAGTGCATACCATAAGGTTTATTTTCAGATGTGAAGGGAAGTCAGATTTGACCTCTGAGGACCGTGAGAGGTCAAATCCAAAATGGCCGCAAGTCCACCGAGTCTAATGTTCAAAACGCACTTAATTTTGGAACCAAATAGTGTAGAAAAACATTATAGGTGTCATTTCCAACTAAATTGGGGATGCTACTGATGAGCTGTGGGTTGCCTTTGGTGTCGGGTCAAGCTTTCGGTACATAGCTGTTCACGAAATGGTTGCCACATTGAATCCAACACAGTGTTTGACTCTCCCAATCTTTCACGCTTTCACCGGTTGTGATACTGTATCTGCATTCGCTGGCAGAGGAAAGAAGACTGCCTGGGAAACTTGGAAGTCTTTCTTAGAGGTGAATGATGCTTTCATTGAACTCCTCGGCATGCCAAGTGAGGTCAGTGAAGGCTCAATGTTACTGCTGGAGCGATTTGTGGTGCTGATGTACGACCGAACCATTGAGAGCACGGAAGTGAATGATGCCAGGAAACAGCTCTTCACACAGAAGTGTAGAACTCCAGAGAACATTCCTCCAACCCAGGCAGCACTCAAGCAGCACATCAAGCACACTTGCTACCAGGCCAACTGTTGGAACCAGGCATTGGTCATGGATCCAGAGATGCCAGACCCATCTGACTAGGGCTCGACAAAGGAGACAACTGGGTGGCAGCCTCTTTGGAGCACTCTCCCTGAAGCATCAAAATCGTGCAAAAAATCGATCCACTGTGGCTGCAAGAAAGGGTGCACTGGACGCTGCAAGTGCCAAAGCTGCACTCAAGTGCACTGCACTGTGCTTCTGATCTGGAGACTGTTAGATTTTGATCATTACCAATTTTCATCATTGCACTTGATTTAATGTAAGCTTTTGTGGACATACTTTGTTAACTAGTTATTTTTTCAGAGGTTATTGCATCATTCCTTGAAGTGTAAACACTTTTTTTCATCATTTCTGGTCTTTGGGTGTTCTGTGCCTATCCCTCCCTGTACCTGAAAAAAATAAAGTTTTAAAAGTTCAAATGAACTTTTTCCAATAGCAGTTCCAACTGCAGTATCATAAAAATAGATATTTAATGTAATTTGACCTTGACCTAAATGCATGTCCTTGAGTTCTGGCGATCGCAAAAGTATCACCAAATGAATGGGCATCCCCAATTTAGTTGGAAATGACACCTATAATGTTTTTCTGCACTGTTTGGTTCCAAAATTAAGCGTGTTAGAACATTAGACCCGGTGGACTGGCGGCCATTTTGGATTTGACCTCTCACGGTCCTCAGAGGTCAAATCTGACTTCTCTCCACATCTGAAAATAAACCTTATGGTATATACTAACTATGCTAGGAATTTCATGCTTTTCTCAAAAAATGCACAATTTGTTAAAATATGAGAGCTTTATCCGCTGTACTATAATGATGATTCCAATGACACCGATGTTATTAATGGAGATTGAAATTACCGATCATGTTTCATATGCAACGTATGGCTATGGATAGCATCATTTGCTGGGGTCATGGCCATCCCACTGATGCAATGTCAAGTTGCTGATGATCTTCAAGAGATGCTTCATAGAAGTCCCATTCAAAGCTCAGCCCAAATTAGGAAGAAGAGGAGGATTTTTACGGCATATTCCATCGGGCAAAAGCCGACTTGAACAGTTTTTGTCCGTCCATATGTATGTATGTATGTATGTATGTATTATGTATGTATGTATGTGCAGTATGTCCTCTCAAATGTATACCAATCAGAGCTGAGGATCTGGTCACATGACAGGGTGATGTGATTACGTCTGATGTCATTGCGGCTGACTCTCTGCACACCACCATTTTGATTTATATGCTGTCCAGGCCGAACATATTGTCGAACCTGTCATATATCACAATCGCCATGCTCTACCTTTACGTTTTTCATTCGGTGTGAAACACAAACAAACCGATTGTTAAAATGATCATGAAATATTGAAAGCATCAGCGTTATGGCTCTTCCAAAAATACGGTATGTATAGGCCTTAGGCGTTATGACTCATCTTCGGACCGCGTCAGACCAATTAAGCCCAGGTTTCTTTATACAGTGGTGTATCGTTTCAGTAGTATCGTTTTCGTAATAATCTTAATAATAATAATAGCCGGCGAAGCCGGTGTTGTCAATAAACGAGTACGTATTATGTTGAAAACCTGATTATGCCTTGGCTCAAGAATCCGAAGCGCAGTGGGCGCAGCCATCTTGCGGAGGCGGAAGTATGCATAACAAATTTAAAACGTTCATTAGGAGTTTCTTTCACCCGTCGTCGTTTGATTCACAATCTTATGCACCTCCGATGTATTAATAAAATAATTCAAGACCAACATCGGCCCGCACGGGCCTGGTTATCTTCAACAAAACGCGTCACCAAACACCGGACCCAATGAGAGTCGAGCATTTGCAAAAATATTTCTAAAATGAAATCACTCACTGGATGGAGTGCTGGAGACAGTCATCGAGCGGATGCGGAAGTTTGCATAAAACAATTGCGAAAAAGTTCAATAGGAGTTTGTTTCACCCGTCGTTCTTTGATTCATAATCTAATTAAACCTCTCATTAGTAATTAAAATACGTTAAGACCAACCTCGTTATCTTCAACGAAAATCGTCATCAAAGACCAGAACCAATGAGATTCGAGCATTTGAAAAAATATTTTTTTACAAGCTTATTACGCGTTTCGGAGGGTGAAAAATATTCTCACATCGATGAAAAATTATTTTTTAGAAATCTCGTGGCCGTCGGAGAACTGAATCAGCCAATCAGCGCCCTCGACACAGGACATCTTACCAGCGCCCTCGACACGTCTGCGACGCCGGGAACGAGGTTGGTGCAAAACAACCGAATCACGCGTAAGCATATGCTGCTCGAAATAGTTCTCATCATATACTCAAATTTCCTAAGCTAAATCGTCATTGCTTTTGGCACTGTTGTCTGTTACGGAGAAAGAACAAGAACCGAAATGAAAGGAAAAATGGTACAACCTCCACCAGTGCTATCATCACTGAAACATGATTCGACAACAGTCCGTGGTAACTTGAGAGAGGTTTTTACGTTGCACCAAGTAAAGCCATCGGATGTGACACCATTGTCTTCTTTTTGGGAATATGCTGCAGTAGATGTCCCTGGTGATGGGTCATGTTTTTTTGAGGACTGTCTGCTCTTCTCTTTTACCAAGTCTTACCAGGTACGGTACCTACTACACCTACCTACTACCAACTACCTACCTACCTACTACCAACTACCTACCAAGTCTTACCAGGTACGGTACCTACTACACCTACCTACTACCAACTACCTAACCTACTGATGCCATAGTGATGGGTAAAATAGTGGCAAGAGGCTTTGGCTTCGCCGGCTCATTGCGGCTTTGCAGTCGGTACTAGTATAGTAAATATAAACATTACACTTTAATCCCAATGTCGTGAATGGAAGGTGAATGGATTGAAGCGGTGTATGGTTCATGATCAGTGATGACTGATGAGCGTTGTTCGGCACTAATATGAATAAACGAGGAAGTAAGGATTTCCCCTCGGTTTTTTTTAGTAATATCATTTTCGAAATAATGATAACGTAACGTTAATATAAAAGTAAATCTTATCGTAACACTAATCCCTTTGTAGTGACTGCAAACGTACTGGAAGTGAAAATGTATCATCTTCTGCAAATTAAAGTTGCGGCAGTTTTGTGTCCGTTACGTCATTACGTCTATGATGTCATGGCGATGGCTGACTCCACCGACCAACATTTTAATTTTCAAGTACACCCGCTCACCTCGGGATCTGCAGGAACGGTCATTCCTCTTTGGGGTATGTAGATTACAGTCTTTTATGGTCGGGTCTCAAGACCATTGGGTGTGTGTTCATTTACCAAGTTTCTCGTGGAGAGAGCGCCAAGTGGTTTCAAGGTTCGAGCAAGCACTCCATTCAAAATCGTTAAGGAACGGCTGGCTTGGCAAGCGCTAGCTAGCTGCTTGGTAAATGAGCACACCTCCAACCCTTGTGGGGTATATAGATTACAGTAGATCTTCGCTCAGTTCTGTAAATAAAACTTACCGCATGAATGTCGAGATTCCTCCAAATTTCTTTGTTTAATGTTATAAACAGCATCAGCGACTGTTTGAAAAGCTAATAATATGTGTTTGTGGTTTATCATATTTTACAAGCCGCGGCTACGCCCCAGTTAGACTTTTGGCCTTGTTTGTTTGGACAAAGCCTTCACGAAGAACACATTGTTCCCCAGTATTCTAGAAATGATGCAAATGTTGTTTTAGCAAAAAAATAATGAATGTATTGCACAAAAGTGTTCAAAATAGTCACAATTTTACTTTGAAATTCTCCATTATTGCAGATGACCAACTTTAACAATCAAAGTATTGATTCAGACCACATTATGATTACTATAAGACTAATTTGGCTTTAAAAAGAAGAAAATATAATTTAGGCAAGAAAATACAGCCCAGACAACCGTAGCCGAGAACAATGATGGTGAACATTTCTGTTGCAATGGCGAATTTCCCACTGGTGCTGCTGTAGGCAGAAACGAAGGCTAAAGTTACGAGGAAGAAGAAGAGCAAACAGAATTTGATGAATTTGGCTTCATTGGAAGCTGGGTGCACTTTCTGAGCTTTCGATGTTAAAACAAAGGCGATCGAGGCCAAAATGGCCGTGTAGGTGAGTGAGCAGGTGGTCCAAGTTAATGAGGCCCCGGTACATTCTAAAACAATGACACCGACTCGAGCACCCATGTTGCTTGTGACATGTGCCTCGTTCACAAATGCCCAAGATAAACAGAAGGCAATTTCTGGTAACACACAAGGCAACAATATTGGTGATTTATGGAAACGTGATCTCAAAGTTGCCTTTTCTGATAGATCATCTGAAGGTGAAAAATCAAAAGAAAGCGTTTTAATGACAGTTAAAAAATTATTACTTTTTATTAATCACAAAACTTTGTGAGGATTTTAATGTACATCTTGTGAGGCATGTTCAAAACAGGATTAAAATAAAGAAAGGTGAGGAGGTAGGGAAGGGGAAAGAGAAAGAGAAGGGGAGGGACTATGAGACAACAGCCACAAGCTGGTTACCACGCCCACA
Source organism: Myxine glutinosa (assembly GCF_964187855.1). Classification (NCBI taxonomy): domain Eukaryota; kingdom Metazoa; phylum Chordata; class Myxini; order Myxiniformes; family Myxinidae; genus Myxine; species Myxine glutinosa. Next base: position 204,100,574 of record NC_136263.1, read on the forward strand.
AACATTGCGACCACGCCCACCGACAATGTGGCCACACCTACAAGCTTGTTACCACGCACACCAACATTGCGACCACGCCCACCGACAATCCGACCACACCTAAAAGCTTGTTACCACGCCTACCAATATTGCGACCCTGCCCACCGACAATGCGAACACACCTACAAGCTTCTTACCACGCCCACCAACATTGCGACCACGCCCACCGACAATGCGACCACACCTACAAGCTTGTTACCATGCCCACCGACAATGCGACCACACCTACAAGCTTCTTACCATGCCCACCAACATTGTGACCACGCTTACAAGTGTGTTTCCACACTCACCAACATTGCGACCATGGCCACCAACATTGTGACCACACTTCCAAGCTTGTTACCACGCTCATCAACATTGTGACCATGCCCACCAACATTGCGACCACGCTTACAAGCTCGTTACCATGCTCACCAACATTGCGACCATGCCCACCAGCATTGCGAACATTCCTAACAACATTGCGACCACGCTTACAAGCTCGTTACCATGCTCACCAACATTGCGACCATGCCCACCAGCATTGCGAACATTCCTAACAACATTGCGACCACGGTTACAAGCTCGCTACCATGCCCACTGACAATCCGACCATACCCATGCGCTCGATACCACACCCACTGACAATGCGACCACACCTACAAGCTTGTTGCCATGCCCACCCACATTGCGACCATGCCCACCAACATTGCGACCACGCTTTCAAGCTCGTTACCACGCTCACCAACATTGCGGCCATGCCCACCAACATTGCAACCACGCTTACAAGCTCGTTACCATGCCCACCAACATTGCGACCACGCTTACAAGCTCGTTACCATGCCCACCAACATTGCGACCATGCTTACAAGCTCATTAACACACCCAACAACATTGCGACCATGCTTACAAGCTCATTAACATGCTCACCAACATTACGACCATGCCCACCAACATTGTGACCACGCTTACTAGCTTGTTACCATGCCCACCAACATTGCGGCCATGCCCACCAATATTGCGACCACGCTTACAAGCCCGTTACCATGCCCACCAACATTGTGACCATGCCCACCAACATTGCAACCATGCTTACAAGCTCGTTACCATGCTCACCAACATTGTGACCATGCCCACCAGCATTGCAACCACGCTTTCAAGCTCGTCACCACGCCCACCAACAATGTGACCACACTCATGGACTCGATACCACACCCACCGACAATGCAACCACACCCACTGACGATGCAACCACACCCTCTGATGATGCGACCACACCTACAATCTTGTTACGACCCCCACCGACAATGCTACCACACCTACAATCTCGTTACGACCCCCACCAACAATGCTACCACACCTACAATCTTGTTACGACCCCCACCAACAATGCGACCATGCACACAGGCTCATTATCTCGCCTGCTGATGATGTAAACACAACCACAGGCTAGGTACCACACACACCCACAATGCGAGCAGACAATCAATGTTGGACCGGCAGACCGACAATGCTACCACACATCGATGAATCACCCTGACTGTGAAACATCAGGATCATCATTTATAGCTGAGTCGGGATTCAAACCCAGGCAAGACAGCTTAGAGGAGAGTGTGCGTATCTCTACATCATACCCTTAGCCCTGGTCTTCCTTTAAGAAACTGGGAGTTCAGTTCAGATGTCGAAGATTTTCTTCTTGTCTAAACAGTTGCTCTGATTATATAAACTTATTTGATGATAAAGGATTGATTCGTCCTTGTATGGAGTACTGCTCCCACAGCCGTGCCTCAGCAAACCAATTTATCAATACTCTCCCAATCTGACGTCAACACTCAACTTGCTTCAATTCCCCCGTAATGTCAGCTCTTTCCTTTTTATAAATATTACTTCGGTTTCCGCTCCCGAGAACAGTTTTTCCAAAGAAGTGTTAAATTTGTCGTATGAGTGGACAATGGCTACAGTCTCCTGTGGGTGTGATAACAAGGTGTGAGGTAACAAGTCTGTGGGTGTGATAACAATGTGTCAGGTAACAAGCCTGTGGGTGTGTCACATTGTTGGTGTATGTGGTAACGAGCCTGTGGGCGTGGTTACATTGTAGGTGGGTGTGATACTGCAAGGGATTTTATTCGAATCTCAGGCTAATGGGGGGCAATATGACCCATTTGGCTCCCCCAGCATCTGACTGTCTGGTTTTGAGAAGCTGTTGACAAAATCATTGTTTGACCTTCCGTCAACATTCTTTCATTATGAGCAGCTCCCCGCCTGCCGAGCCTTTCTCCTGGCTACAGTCTGTGAAACTGGGGAAATGTTTTGAGTTCCTTGACCTTTGAAGAAAAGTATATGAAGCAGAATACAAATTGTGATTCCTGGAGATGTTGTTCGTTGCTGGCTGTGTGAGGACCAAAAGGTGCTACTAGCTTCTGCGCCCATATCTCCCATGCATGTTATCCTTATCCCTCAATAAACTCCATGTGCAGTGTCCGAGTTGAAATGCTATTCCAGAACTGGAAGGGGTTAGGGAATCCACGACAATACAACACAGATAAACCTCATGGCGATGACATCCGTGGGGTGGGGTAAGAGGGGTGTGGACAGGGATATTTCTCCTTATCACTTTAAAATGTCTCGCTGACTGCAGAGAGAATTGAGATGACCCACCATGACATCATATTGGCACCCAGAGTGTTCTAAATAGTTACTTCCCCCAAGGTCAAACAATGTGGAGAAGTTTGTGCTGATTTTTGCCTTTTGTATAAAATTAACTCTCCAGGTGGCGTCAGGAAGGGCATCCGGCCATAAAAACATTGCCTCAAACAGGGAACCATGATTGTCATGGGGCCTGCAAGGCTAACCCCCGCTCTAGCGGGGAAAATGGCCTTAAAACGATCATTCATTCATTCATTGTATAAAATTAACTCTCCATGACCCTCCTTGTGTTGTATAAAAAAGTGAGACCTAATGAGCTATTTGAAAGATGCATATTTTTTGTTTCCTAATAATTGCAGTTGGCATGTTGGTTTTTGTCCTGGCATGGGTTTTTACTTGTAATATACAGTATAGGATGTGGAATCATCAATTATAAGGAATGCTGAACTTTTTCCTGTATTTTGTGTTCAAAACTCGTTCCTACTTTGTGTTTAAATATGACAATGAAATAGGCCAAGCCATATTGTTAGTTAGGTATTGTTATTGCAAGTTGATTTACAGAATTGCACTTGATGATTGATGCATGAATACTCGATGAGATACATACGGTTTAGATGAAACAGCAGTTGAGCACTCATGGTGAGCTGGCACACAATGAGCAGGGTGAAGCAGAAAACCGCAAAGGGTTCGTTCAACTGGCACAGAAAGTTTGTCGGTTCTCCAACAAATGGTACAGAACTTGCAAAACAGCAAGTCAAGCATGCAAGGAGCAGAGTGCTTAACTTCGGTGTTGTTGTTTTCATCACAAACAACTGATAATGCCAGAATATCATCAACATCAGTGTAAGCGTGATGAAAATACCAAGGATTGCAAAAGCCAACATCGCAAGAGCTAGGGGTTCGGAAAATGCCAGAAATTCCCTTAACTTGGGCAAACAGGTGCTGTGCTCTTTATTGGGCCACAATTGTATTGGACAATTCATGCAGTCTTGGGAATCTACAAATAAAATGGAAAATCAACATGGAGACAGCAATTTCCCAATCACCTGATTAATTATTGAGCGCATGTTGCCAGAAAATATAATTAATGATATATTTCAACAACTGTTATTGCAAACCAGAAAAAAATCAGCAAGCAGTTGTTTCTAAACGATATCCTTAAAAATTTAAATGTTGGAAGCTGGAGGAAAAAGTGCAAATGTGCAAACTGATAATGTAAAAATATAATGACCAACAGAAACCCCAAGGATTGCCAAAGCCAACATCGCAAGAGGTTCAGAAAATTCCACAAATTCCTTTAACTTAGGGCAAACAGGAACTGGCCTCTATATTAGACCACAATTGTGCTTATATATTTATTTTTGTTTCATTGTAATTGCCTATCGTTTAGAGATCCATACATGAGTCATAGACTCCAAGAGGGTGGGGGTAATCTCCCCTGCCCCCTGGAGAGTGGCCAATGGGTGTGCCGTGAGTGCCTATAGGCCCCACCTGGTGGGGAGTTCAAAAACAAGAACGACAATCGAACATTGGCGCAGCCAGAGAAATTTCATACTGATTGGATCAAGTGTTCTATGAGTCGATTTATGACATTATAATGAAGGTGCCTATGCTATCATCATTAACATATGTTATTCCCCAAGGGGAGTACTTTGCAATTAGCCATGTCTCCATTTTTTCCATGAAGCGGTTTCGGAGATATAGAGGTGCAAAGTTTTTCAGTTTTTCCAAGATGGCGCCCGTACAATGGGTATGACGTCATAATATCCTTAAAAAATTGTTTGTGAGGAGGCACTTTCATGTGTCAATCAGACAAACGGTTGCGTAGAAAACGAATTTTAAAGGGAATAAACTCGCAAAATCCTGGTGGAATGGACATACATACGAGTATTCTCCGGGTGCCAGGAATGGACATACATACGAGTACATACATATATGCATACGCTGTACTAGATGCATTGTCCTATAGGCTACGCCACAAAAAATAGTGGACTCAACTACATTGTGAAAATTCACCTATGCAGATGACTTTGCTCCATGGAAATATGCTGAACTCTCTCAGAAAACCTGAAATCATTGAAGGGATACTTTACATACTGGAAAAATCGTACAAACCGCTCAAAAACCATGGCAACTGTTTTCCACTTGACTAGTCAGCTGGTTTCTGCAAGGCTCAGGTAGTCCACCATGAACCCTCTTCTGGTGGATCTCCCAAAATCCAGAATCACTTCTCGCCTTCACTCATTAGTTCCTCATTCTTCCCACGTGTGGACCCAACTTCCACATTCTCTTCAATTTCATTGTTTCCTCCAAGTCTTCAAGACAGGTGTTCACCACCATCTCAGGTCTTTCCCCTTCCAAAATCATGATATTTCTACCTTCCATTAACTCCCTCACTCACTCCCACCTCCACAAGTCCACATCTTTGCAAATTTCCAGGCTTTCCTTCATGAGAGTTTGCTTCTGTGTCCATCTTGCCCACCCCTGGAATCTTCCATACATCTCACTCCTCTCCACATCCCTTATTTGTCCAAGTCTGTCTATTTTGTCCTTCAAACATGCTGTTTTCCCTTCAATTTCCACTTCCTTTTGTTCTGTTGCGTCCTGATCCATGATGTGCTCTAGCTCTTCCATGAGCCTTGACTTTGTATCCAATTTTTTTATTGCAGTGAAATATAAACGTCTGTGGAGATGTATGGATCGATTTTCTTCATACTTGGCAAAAAGACAATACATGATCGTATACATATGCACATCCTTTTGCTTCGCGATGAGATCAAAGTTGGCCGACTGGCGGCCATTTTAGTTGTAAGAAAACCCCCAATGTTGAACACGTCCTCAACCAACCACATGCATTTACTGATCTTGTTGAAACTTGGCACACAGATTCCCACAGAATGGCACACAGAATGGCACACACTTGGCATGGCACACATTTGGCACACACAATGGCACACACTTGGCACACAGAATGATTTGTTACTTATGTACGCCATTTATTTTCGACATCAGATACAACATGGCCGACTGGCGGCCATTTTGTTAATTAAATGTGTCCTCAACCATTTCTCAGAATACATGGTGCAATTTTGTTCAACCTTGGCACAAGCACAGTATATGATGGCATATACATGCACCTCACTTTATTCTGCAATCTGATCAAAGATGGCCGACTGGTAAACTGGCAGCCATTTTAGTTGTAAAAAACCCGATATTGAACACATCCTCAACAATTTCTCGGACATGCATTTACTGATCTTCTTCAAACTTGGCATACAGAAAATGATTGAGGGCTTACATATGTCCGTCATTTATTTTCGTCATCAGATACAAGATGGCCGACTGGCAGCCATTTTGTTACTTAAATGGGTCTTGGTCACCAACCATTTCTCGGACATACATGGTCCAATTTTGTTCAAACTATAGACAATACATGAGAGTGTGCATGAGACTGGCTGGCGGCCTTTAACGCCGTACAGTAAAATTGTTAAAACCACGTGGGCTGTGACATTTTATCTTTTTCACCTTGTTTTATAAGGCTTCATCATAACGATGCAGACCAAAGTTGTAAAACGATATAAAAATGCACAACATGCCTTGTTCAAAATTGAAGGTACAACAGACAACACCGAGTCTAATATTGTCCAACAGGTATGGCCCTGAGGATTACCTTGTGGGCAGCTATGCTTGTTTAAGTGATTTCATTTTGAATAGGAATACTCCCAATTGGAACCTGTGTATTTTTCGACTTTTTGATTTTAAACATCTACTTGTGTTTGGCCTGTTTAATCTTCCTTCTTTGAGTAGGTAGCTCATGATCCTGAGATTCCAGGTTCTAAACACCATGTCATAAAACATCATTTCATCCATTGCCAACTCACATCCTGGTATTAAACTTAAAGTTGTGATCGTGTGTGCAATCTCCTCCAAAATTTGTACAAACACAATAAATAAAGAAAAATAAACTTTTCCCTAATAAGAAGTACCTTTCCTTAAAAAAGAGGTTTTTACGTTAAGGATATCGGTGGTAAAGTAGTTTTACCTGTGTTGTTTGAAAACTCTCCTGCAGTGCAGAGGATGCAGTCGAAACAACAAGATGGCTCCCCTTTACGCAAGATTCTCCGGGTGCCAGGCTGGCACGGCTTGCTACACACAGACTGCGGTACCTGCAAAATGGTGGACTTATTTTAAAATAAATACTTTAGACAATCATTATTTTTAAAATGAAACCATTACTTTGTCTTACATGGATTACATATTTCTGTGGTGTCACAAAATCGTTAAAAGAGATAATAAGGCGGTCTATTGCCCCGGTTCGATGTTTATGTTTTATCCTCATGATTCAATATCGAGGACATTATTTATGATATATGACTCTGGAATGTTTGTTAAGGCAAAAAGTTTATTTAAAAAGTTCAGTGGAGTAAAAAGATGACAAATGTTATTCTTGTAGGTCAACTTCACACGATGTGGAAAGAATATTTGCCTACAGGTCAAAATTTAAAACCGATCTTCACTAAAATTCACCAAATATTAGTTTGTGGTACGACAGAATCCTATTTTTTTCAGGTCAAAAGGTCAACATAGGCCAAAGGTCAACCACTTTTATTCAAAAAATTTAAATCCTCAATTTTCATCTCATTGACTGGAAATTTGAATAGGATTTAAATATCAGCTTACTTAATTCAACCACTAACTATTTTGAGGTCAACATAGGCCAAAAGGTAAACATAGGCCAAAGGTCAATAACCTTTTCAAAATTCTAAAATCCTCAATTTTCACCCGATTGACATGAAATTTGAATAGGATTTTCATATCAGCTAACTGAATTAAAACACCACCTATTTTTGAGGTCAACATAGGCCAAAAGGTCAACATACGCCAAATTTCAACAACCATTTGAATTATCTAAAATCCTCAATTTACAACTGATTTACTTCAAATTTGAATAGGATTTTCATATCAGTTAACTGAATTCAACCACCAACTATTTTTGAGGTCAACATAGGCCAAAAGTTCAACATAGGCCAATGGTCAATAACCTTTCCAAAATTCTAAAACCTCAAATTTCTTCTGATTGACATGAAATTTGAATAGGATTTTCATATCAGCGAACTGAATTTAACCACATTCTATTTTTGAGGTCAACATTGGCCAAAAGTTCAACATAGGCCAATGGTCAATAACCTTTCCAAAATTCTAAAACCTTAATTTTCATCCGATTGACATGAAATTTGAATAGGATTTTCATATCAGCGAACTGAATTCAAACACATTCTATTTTTGAGGTCAACATAGGCTAAAAGGTCAATTCAGGCCAAAAGGTTAACATAGGCATAACAAAATGGTCAATTACCATTTGAAATATCTAAAATCCTCAATTTTCATTCGATTTATGTGAAATTTGAATAGTATTCATATATCAGCAAACTGAAATCAACCACCAACTATTTTGAGATTAACGTAGGCCAAAAGGCCAACATAGGCCAAAAGGTCAATACAGGCCAAATTTCTAAAAGTGCCATTCTCCTTTGTTCACTTTTGCCAAGTGTCACTCTATTAGTGATTCTTCATTTCGATATTTTTTTAATTGTTACTTTAGGCCTCAGGGGTTCTATATATCAGCTAACTGAAATCAACCACCAACTATTTTGAGATCAACGTAGGCCAAAAGGTCAACATGGGCCAAAAGGTCAACGCAGGCCAAATTTCTAAAAGTGCCATTTTCCTTTGTTCACTTTTGCCAAGTGTCACTCTATTAGTGATTCTTAATTTCGATATTTTTTTAATTGTTACTTTAGGCCTCAGGGGTTCTATATATCAGCTAACTGAAATCAACCGCCAACTATTTTGAGATTAACGTAGGCCAATAGACCAACATAGGCCAAAAGGTCAACACAGGCCAAATTTCTAAAAGTGCCATTCTCCTTTGTTCACTTTTGCCAAGTGTCACTCTATTAGTGATTCTTCATTTCGATATTTTTTTAATTGTTACTTTAGGCCTCAGGGGTTCTATATATCAGCTAACTGAAATCAACCACCAACTATTTTGAGATCAACGTAAGCCAAAAGGTCAACATGGGCCAAAAGGTCAACACAGGCCAAATTTCTAAAAGTGCCATTTTCCTTTGTTCACTTTTGCCAAGTGTCACTCTATTAGTGATTCTTCATTTCGATATTTTTTTAATTGTTACTTTAGGCCTCAGGGGTTCTATATATCAGCTAACTGAAATCAACCACCAACTATTTTGAGATCAACGTAGGCCAAAAGGTCAACATAGGCCAAAAGGTCAACACAGGCCAAACGGTCAACACAGGCCAAATTTCTAAAAGTGCCTTTCTCCTTTGTTCACTTTTGCCAAGTGTCCTTCTATTAGTGATTTTCCATTTCTATTTTGTTTTGTAATTGTTACTTTCGAGAGTATTTGGATGATACTTTTGGGTTGATCGTAACAAGTAAAATACTTATAATGCTATTATAACAAAAAAAAAACTGTTATAAATTCCCATGATCCTCGTCAATGCCAGTTTCGCCATCTTGATTCGTGCCATGTAGCGATCGCAGATGAGTCGGCGTGCTAAGCAAGATTTAAACCTTGACGCGAGACCAATTCGTTATTGTACCATGTCTGCGCAGCTGTTGTGACAATGTTGTCTCCTGGGTATTTTTCATCCATCTCCACTAGGGTGGTGCTCAAAATAATTTTTTTTAAATATTTACTGGGACATGGCTTTATGTTGTTCCTTTTGTTCCAAAATGAAAAGACACCAAATATGAAAGCAATCTGATTTTATTTAGGGGTGCCACATCAGCCTTCAAACTAAAGGTGTCTACAAAACTTTTCTATATATGAATCGAAAGCAAAACCAGAAGTTTGTTTTATGAAAATCCACCCTCCACTCACTTTCTTTGTATTCTAGCGAACACAAGTTACAATAGCTGCACAAATAGCACTATATTGCTATGAAAACTCAAATTCAATGATAACAATCCAAATGTTCAGTTCATAAAATGAAGAGACACCATATCACATAATATTAAAAAACCCAAATATAATGAGAAATGTAACTCCTATTTCTGGGCCTATTTCACCACTGTTGCCTTCTTGGCATCGGGGTACATCTTCCTGTGAGCAGCAACAACTTGGAGCAGAGCTTGCTTTTGCTCTTCATCCTTTGTAAGGAGCTTATTAGTAGGGAGATAATGGGGCTTCCAGGACACCCATGTATTTAGATGGGACTTTTTCCCAAACTGCCCATTTTTCCCCCGATTACCGCGACACCCCCTTCTCCTTTTACATGTAAGTGAATGGGGGAGTCCTTACTTAACCTCCAAGGACCACGCGACATTCAAAATTCCTCATTGATCCTATGAATATTTGCTCATTTTCTAATTTTTTTAACAACTCCATTCTCTTATGGAACTCATCCCCATCTAGGATATTGATAAACTTTACATTAAGCACCTTTCTCTGTGCGTTTATAAAATGGTATGTTTCACGGAGGGACCTGGTCTGTCCTCCTCCCGATCCACATACCATTTTAAAATTATAATATTTATTATCCGGTTGATAACCATCAAAGTTCTCTCTCCACTCTAATATATTTTTCTTCCCACCCTCCATTACCCCACTTAACAAATGATACGTTTATCCGTCTTGAGGACCTTCTGACCCTCTCAACCTCTCGGATCTGGTATTTCTCACACTCATTATGTTTACCATTTATATACCAAGGTTGATTACACCTCCACCCTTTAGTCTGGTTAATACTTGGTTCTATCATTTATTTATTTATAAAAAAGGCAGCGGTAGCCCTTAAAATCCCTAACCCCATTATCTTATCACTAATATATGGATGGTTGTTGTTTAATGGCTTATCAGTTTTGTTTTTTGTAATTCTTGTGAGTAAAATGAACCCAAGATTTCTTCCCCATTCATATCATATAAGTTGTAAGTCCAAGGGACTGTATCCATTACATCAATGATTTTAAATAATTCACGAGTCCATTTTTGTGTATAACCTTTTTCAAAATGGCTTTTCCATTTGTATATTCTTACCATATCACCAACTTTGAACTTGGGTTTTTTCAAATTAATCCCCATTTCATATTTTAATTTTGTAAATGTTTCTGATGGTTTTGATTTTGTTGATGAATGAACTGTATTATTATAATTATCAACAATATTCTGGATTAAATACACCCATTGTTGAGAACCGAGTTGTGTGAATTTTTTATATAATTTTTCTTTTAAAGTACGATTAAAACGCTCAATAACAACTGCCTTTCCTTCATTAAAGGTGCTGTATAATTTAATATCCTCCCCCTTAAGAAATTTCATAAATATTTTGTTATAGAACTCTGTTCCCTCATCAGTCCATAACTTCTTTGGTTTCCTTTTATCCCTATCAAATATTAGCTTAAAGGCTAACATTAAAGTATTACCTCTCTTGTTTTTCAATGGAACAACCCAGGCAAATCTACTCCTCAAATCAATAACGGTTAACGCATACCTGTATCCCCTGTCATTATTCAATTCAATTAAATCAGCGGACCATATGTGGTCGGTGTATTTAGAATAAACTTTCCTTCTTTTAAACTTTGTGATTATAGGTTTGTGTAATTCATTAGCCAAAAGCTCCTCAGCCTTGATGACATCATTGGAGTCTAATAGTTTTTTGAGGGTGAATAACCAAGACCAAGTTTCAATTTGACACTTATCAATTTTTTAACAATAAACCTATCAACTTTCTCTCTCAACGTTGGATTTTGTATCAAAGACAAATTATACAACATTTCGCTGTCGGCTTTATGTTTTTCAGTCAACGTAGTGGTTTTCCCATAAGCAATATCATGCTTCATACACACTTTGTCAACCCTATTTGTAGGTTTAGACCAAGGTTTAGGATTGTCAGCCTCATCTAATCTTTTATCCAAGTTTGTTCCTGGACCACAGAAAGAATACCCTGGAAGGTGTAATTCCCCTGGAATTCCAGTTGTTGTAAATTTAGTTCCTGACAGAAACTTTTGTATGTCTCCTCCTCTTTTAGGAGAGATGAATTGGCACTTTTTAGAGCCACATACTTGACATATTCCTTTTTGATAAACTGTATTATTTTTAGCTTTAACATAAGAGATATTTTTAGATTTAGTTTTCTTTTTACATTTGAGACAATAACTCATATTTATTTATCAGAAAAATTCCGACAGAGTATCAAAACCTTTTTGGTTTTCAACATATACATTTCAATCTTTATTTTTAAAACATAAAGAATCCTAAGGAATGCCTTCACTCTCTCCTCCATTTATTTACAAATAAAAACTAACTAAAGTCAATGACACCAACATCATCAATCACATAATCTTTTCCTTCTTCTTCTTCTTCTTCACCACTTTCTCGTTTAAATCTCCTCCCTGAAATTGAAGACATTGACGTTGTTATTTTTGAAACCATTATATTCATAAGAGTTGTTAATTCTTTAATTTCCTCTTCGGTGCGTTGAGATTGATTTATTTGCTGTAATACACTCAATCTTTTACGAATCTCACTGATTTCCATCTTTTTATATTTTTCCTCCCTCTCTCTTTGCTCCCTTTCCTCCCTCTCCTCCTCCTTTTTCTCCCTTTCCTCCTTCTCCTTTTTCTCTCTTTCCTCCTTCTCTTCTTTAACTCCTTCCTCATTTATCTTAGCAATTTTTGATATCAATATTTTCACAGCATTCATTCTTTCTTTATTTTCCTCTTCGGTGAGTTGAGATTGATCTTCTTGCTGTAATACATCCACTCTTTTTTGAATCGCTCTGATTTCCATCTCCCTCTCCTCCCTCTCTCTTTGTTCCCTCTCCTCCTTCTCTCTTTTCTCTCTTTTCTCCTTCTCTTCTTCAACTCCTTCCTCATCCCTTGCTACCCTTGAGTTTAAACCACAAAGAATATTATACATATACTCATCTGGATTTTGAGATATTCTTGTATCTATATTTATTTTTCTCATAATAGGATACCAATAAGATTTGTTGACGATTTCTAAAAGAGTTTTATATTTCATAACTTTGAGAAGTTCATTTTTATTTAATACTTTAAACAAGTCTCTATTTGTGGGTTTAACAATATCAGTATAAGGCCAGTTTTTTATGACAAAATTCCCATGTATATGCTCCAAATCATAAGGTATGTAATACCGAGCACCCTTTTCTTGTAGGTATCCTTGAATACAAAAATTATAATTCTCTTGTAGTCTTCTTCCTGCCATTTATGTATCAGAAATATATGTGAGATTAATATTATGACAGGTAATACCACCCCATCTTCCCACTACCAAATTGGTTTGTATTCCTTGTCTTTCTATCCTTATCTCATGACCTTCCTTCTTTGTCATGCTAACCATCGCTATACTATCATATATTTTTCTTTTCTTAAAACCATGTATTTGTTGTTTATTAATTGTACTTCCACATAAATCCTTATCCTCACCAAGTGGATAATATTCTTCTTTACGAGACTGATTAAAATCATGTAGGTCTTCTATGTTTATTGAAAAAGACCAATTATACCCTAAATCAGGCATATCATACCCCCATTTATTAATTCGCATATTAACTATATGTCCTTCTTTATAAAATTCAATTGTAAGCAGGTAGTTAAATTCAATGAGGAAAGGTGTATGGTCAGTATAACCAGGTGTTGTGGTTGTAAATTTTACTTGTTTAACAAAACGTGCTGTTTTCTTTAAAAATATATATTGTGATAAATCACTTAATCTAATTAAGTCATTCGCATCTGTAGGGTTTGGATAATTGATTAATTTATAAGTATTCTTCATATTAATATTTTTACTTATACTATATTTTTTGTCGTTCAGCCTGTGCCTTTGTATAATAATTTGATAAATCAATATCCTGAGAGGATTTTCCAAAGATAGAACCATCTTTTCCAACATAAGTCATTTATATTAGATTAAAAATGATATCATAAAAATTTTCATTGTTGTTGAGTTGAAATAATACATATAAACATAATTGACCACAACATTTAGAATTAATTTCTTGAACTTGAAATGTTTGATGAACACCATTCTGTAAGAATTGTATTACTTCAACAGGTGGTGGCATACCATAACTATCAAAATAATATTTATCCTGACTATTATGAATACAAACCCAATGAGAACCATTCTGTGTGTCTAAATTCATAATAATATTCTTTGTATTCTTATTTATATGTATTAATTCATCTTTCATACAAATAACCACATTATCAATTTTTAGTGTTTTACAATACTTAGCTAGTTCTATATTTGACGTTGTATTCTTTCCAAATTGTTTAAACCATTTATCCATTTATTTATGAGAAAGATACAATCCATTACCCCGTTTAGTTAGTTTAACACCCGCTTGAGCGATAGAGGAAAGCATATCTCCAACCAACAATCTAGCTTTATCAGGTAGACTTTCAAGTTTTTGAGCAAAATCTACAATTACACCACTTCCACTAATTTGTTTCTCCAACTCCTTGTTATGTCTTTCCAATTCTTTTTGAGCTTTTAGTTGTGCCTTCCTTTCGTTAGCAGTTTTTACCGCTGCTGAAATACCACCAGTCAATGCTCCCGCCGCACTTAAACCATCAAATAAAGGAATTAGAAACGGGAGAAATCCTCCTCTTGACTCGTCTATTGAATATTTCTTTAACATAGGTTTCGTCATTTTAATTTTAAGTGATCCAACATCATTTAGTGTTTTTACTTGTGTGTGTGTGAGTAAAACATCAATTCTTACAGCTCCTTTTCTTTGAATTGTATTAACATTAATAATACAAGGCTTTTGATTTTGAATACAAGATGTTAATTTATTAAGATTGATTTGATTAACATATACCCCAACCATTTATTTATGAGAAAAAACCTATGTGATATTAATCATAACACCATTATCTGTATTAATCTGTAATTCTGTTTCCTCCAAAAGCAAACATTATGCATTAACCTCTTCACTCTCCCCTCTTTCAATGTATAGAGAAGTATCCACTCGATTAGACTTTATAGTTTCCTTTTGAGAACTCAGGTCAATTGCGTAGATTGTATAAAGTTTTTGAAACGCAACCATATCCAAAATAGGATCATTATTACCATTACTTTCACACACCTTTTGGTAGGACTTGTAGGCTTCCGCATAATCATTTTTTTCCCAATCAATTTCCAATCTATCTCGCGGATAAAATGTGCCATCAAGAGAAACCCGAAGTTGTTTCACCTTAGCATTATCACTCAGGGCATTATTCTTATTAGTACCGTCCTCTCCATCTGGTTTTTTTAAAATGAGCCAGAGGTATCGTGGCTTTCCTTGAAGAACACCCAAATTCCAAGTGTAGGTAGTGTGTTCCAGTTTAACGTGTTGACATCTTCTTTTAAGGTATGATACATTTAGCGGTTTCTTTGAGTTAAGTCTTCTATTTAACATCTCTTCCGTTTTAAGATTAGGAGTATATTCTCTGATATACCAACACAAATCATTAATAACAAATTTATTATTTTCTCCAAAAGCATTTTCAACCCCAAAAAGCAATCTATTTACATTATCATTCCTTTGTAGTTGAAATCTAATTTTAAGCCCATACAAAACTTTATCATAATCACAAAATCCAAATATACCTTTCAGAGGTACTGCTACGGTAAAACTATTCTCAGCTTTTGCGTCATCATTATACATTGACTTCCTTTGACTATAACCAGGGTCTGCGTTTGTACCCGTTGACATATCAGGAATAAAACCTTCAACAGCTCCCTTACCCATTCTATCACTAAACGAATATAGTGTAAATTTCATCATTTCAGATGTAGCAGAGACATAATCAACCGCTTCAACCTCTTTTGTTCCAATATACAGGTGGACACTATCAAACATTTTCCAGAAGAAATCATTTACGAGTGTAGCATTATAGTGTAGCAGCATAGCAAACCTGTTGTGCATTTTGTGATACAAGCACCAAATTTGGTACACTAGTAGACTATCATATTATGAAAAGATCTGGATATTGGGCCATCTCAGATTCAGAGATTTGATTTTTGCAAGATTTCGATTCGATTGGGATCGAAGAGAACACCTTCTTCGTCTTCTGTACAGTGAAGTTGCCAGCCCTGAATTCTCTGGCTACATCTGGGTGCTTCATTGGGAGTGCAACCATGTCCCTCAGGTGAACAGGGACCCACCTGGCATAGTGTGTGTGGTCTAAGGCATGGAACCATGGGACCAGTTCCGTTAGGGCATCGAGGTACGTCGTGAATGAAGCCTGCCGCAGAGAACGCACGTAGACCAATACCAACATCTCTAGTTCCAGCACAGTTGCCCAGTACTGAAAGTTGGGAATGTCTTCTCCTCTCTGGTGACACCAGTCTTCGAACTCAGGCAGGTCTTCTGCATCATCAGCATATGTCATACAGTGCCGTTCATACGCACGGTGTTGCAGGATGTGCGGTGCCGCTGCAGTGATTTGATGAGCTCTTCTTGTGCGGGTGACGTGGGCAGCTCGCAGGAAAGAGTCGGCCGTCCCTCGCGTTGCAATCTCAGCTTGCAAATCTGCCAATCTTGCAAAAATCAAATCTCTGAATCTGAGATGGCCCAATATCCAGATCTTTTCATAATATGATAGTCTACTAGTGTGCCAAATTTGGTGCTTGTATCACAAAATGCACAATTCTTTTGAATATTTGGGCTAAGCCGCCCCACTATAAGTATTATTCGCAGCCTTAGTGATTTTAAATTTACACAGCAAGAAACTATCAGCTATATTCAAGTAAGTTTGTTGATTATTTATTTCAAAACTTTTTGTTCCGTTTGAATTCCAGTCTCTTCCTGTAATAGCATTTACCTTAAAATAGTCTTCCTTTTTAGTGGAGTTTGAAATGATAATCGTATCATCCAAATCATAGATACTATCAATCGCTTCCATACTTGTATTTATATAGCATTAAAATTGTTGAAACCCTGACCCAAGTATTTTAATGATTTTTTGTCGTTCTTGTGAAGATAGTTGAGTTTTACCTTTTTTATTTCTTTGATTGTTTGTAATTTATGAGACTCCTTTTGAGCATCTTTTATACTCTTTATAGCACCCGCAACTGAACCCACGGCAGAAGCAGTTGAACCAATTAGGTCTTTATGTTTAAGGATGGTTGAACCAATACCCATTAGAGTATCAATTATCCCCTCTCCTTTATTTCGAAATTGATGACCCACACCCCGTTGTCTCTTTGGTTTATAGTATCCTCTACCCACTTACCTTGTATAGTATGGTGAAAGGTACATGCCCTCCCCTGTAATTATTTTATATTTTCCCAACTCGTGTTTTCTCACAATAACCATTATTTATTTATTGAAAAACTTCACGTAGGTGAATTCTGATGGATAAAATTTCATCATTAAAGGATATCATACGATTATCTTGGTTGGTTATCCTAAAATTTACTCTGTATATGGTTTTTCCTGACACAGGTAAATAGACAAGATTTTTTGGTTCCATATTAAATTTATAACCAATCGGGGTTGAGTATGCACTGAATGAAAATATTGTATTTGTTCTTATTCCATCGTTATAAGCACCATCAATCAAATCACAATGAATTAATACTGAATTTATACCGGAGGATATTTGGATAACATTATCACTGTAAAACGTCCCGTTAGTTTCAACCTTTTTTGAAGAGAAACCCAATAGCTCTCTGAACGAATTTTCAATCGTGAAATCAACTTTATAATTATTTTTAAGCTTAATCGTTGATTTTGAAGTGTGTTTTTGAATATCTATTACCATATTTTTTGGTTCATCACCTTTTTCTTTCATAAGGCGAGAGACTTCTGAAGATATTTGAGAAATCTCGTAAGCTCCGGGTGAAACGGTTATAGTTTTATATCCACTTCCTGGATTATAACTAAACTTGTTGTTTTTCTCTGTGATATTAAAAAGGGTATTGTAAGTTTCCATTGACAACAAAGAAGCCTCATCTGAGGTAAGGGGGTCAAGTTGTAGTGGGTAAGGGAATGAAGCTGTGTAATCGCTCGTTGTGAAATTAAAACCAAGAATTGTGCTTCTCATCTTATTTAATATCTAATAAAATATCTTTGTATTGACATTTATTAATTATTTTCATATTCATCAACTGATCTAAAATGGCTGAGGATTCATTAAAACAATTGTTGTTTCCAGCCTTCTTACTACCTAACAACAATAATAGCCTATTAACTAATTGTGATGGGTCATTTGGAAGAAAACTAACACCTGAACCAAGCTTACTTAAAGCATCAATTAATATGTTTCTCCTTCTCATTCTTCTTACTTTTACCAGCAACAGAAACTCCATAATCAAGTGCATTTAGCAACTCAATATATACCCTATCTTCCTCTCTTTCCATATCAAGTGGTTCCTCAAAATATTTTGAACCGCTGAATCCGGGGTTTGTTAGAAGAAACATTAATCTTGGAGTTAATTTAACATTTGGTTGAGTAGAACTCAAGAACATCAATTCATCATTAAATACCAATACCTTTTCTTTCACAAGATGAAACACTGCTGGTTCTTCTGTTGGAATGAGACCTGCTCTGGTTTTTGAATCTGCCAAATATTCATTGTTTTGAAGAGCTTCCACTACATAATTAGGGGGTTGATTTACCTCCTCAAGTTTCTGAAATAATTCTTCATCATTATATTCTAATTTTCCAAGTTCTTGTTTTGTTATCTGACTAAAATCTTTGAGCATTTGAAGTTTTTTCGGAGTAAATTCTACCGTGGGAACTGTAGGGTGTTGAGTTTTTAAAAGCGGTTTAAAAAATTTCTCTTGTTTTCTTTCAAAGGCTTCTTCACCAGTTAGTTTCTGTCTCCGTTTCTTCTTTATCTCTTCCTGTTGCTTTACAACTTTTGAAACTAATTGTTGATGTTCCTTAAACTTTCTTTCTCTTTCTTCGGCATTCATTTAGTATTGAAAAATATCATTTAATGAATTGTAAAGGTCAATGGGAAAATTTTCCTTTTCTTCATCATTATAATAAATGTGTTGAAATAAATCCTTTTCTTTAAATATTTCATCAAATTCTTTATTGGTATTAATACGAGTTGTTATTTCTTCTTCACTAATACTTGTATCTCTGCTTTTCATACGTTTGCGTTGAGTCTCCTCATCGATATCAAAACCGAATGATAAAATCTTAACTCCATCACCACACAAATGTTTAATAATTTGTCTCATTCCTTCAGGATTAGTTTCTAAAATCCCAAGACCATTAGATTTTACTTTATTTAACTCACTCTTACAATGTGAATATTTTGTAGAACCAAGAGAGACCTCCTCAAATATTTGACCTTCGTTCCTCAATCGCATATGTTCCTCCATTGAAATGTAGTAATAATCTTTCCCTTCTACTTCTCCTGGTCGCTTTGCTCTGGTTGTAGTACTCACAAAACGAATCATAGGGTGTTTTTAAAAAAAACTTACAATCTTTTCATTTTTACTATTCAAGAGTTTAGATTTATGAAAGTTCTTTCCTGAAGCAGATTTACCCACAAGATTAATAATAATAGTTATCATTTATATATGTAATTATGTTTAAAATAAAAATACATCCTTTAATATCTCATCTTGTTTCACAACAATATATTTATATTTTTCAATCGTGTGTTTCATATAATTTTCAAATTCCTTTTTACTACATAACGTAGAGCAATTATCTCTCCAAAAATTATTTACATCTATTGAATTTAATTTAAATAAAATAAAAGTATTGGCATTGTTTCTTATTGAGCGTCGAGGGAGTTGAAAATATGATTGACTAAGATATATACAATTACAAGAAGAATGTCTCCCTCTTGTATAGTAGCTATCCATTACTGTTTGGTTTCTCTCATTAACACAATCATCAAAGATGACGAGGTTCTTTTTTGATTTATCTAAATCTTGAGGTGAAGGTATATCATCCGTATTATCACTGAGAATACAAGTTATGGGTTTTGGTTTCGATTTTGATTTCTGTGTATCACAAAATAATTGTATTATATCTTCAATATTATAATCATTTAGTTTGTTTTGAAGTTTATATAAACCGATAATGTCTTCCTTTTTAAGACCTGCATTAAAACCCTGTGAGAGTAGTTGATACTCGGGTTGAAAACTAGCCTTTTTAAAAATTATTAAATTATCATGATCTAAAAAATTAGGAGCATCTTTAAAAGTAAACAGGTTTTTCCACATCCGCTTGAACCAACTATTAGACATCTCAATGAATTTGGAATGTTTTTATGGTTATTAAATTTTATCTTATTTTCCCAAACGGGTAAAAAATCATTCATTTATATATTTGGAAAACAAGTCATCTAAATTTTTTTGAGCTATTTTAGAAACTCTATATTTTATCCTGAGTTCGGGTTTAATTTCAAAATAATTCATTATTTTATTTATATAGTATCTTGTATTAACATTTCCATTAAAATTATTTTGAATAATAAATATCATTAAACCCTTATACATTTCCTCAATACAAATAGTCTCTTCCCTTGAAAGAAATGGTGTATTATCATCACATTACTTAACATTCATCTCTCTTATTAATCTTGTAAAGTAATTCATTTTTGGTTCTAATTTAAAAGAGTTATATATTTTTTTATATTTTTTATTATCATTAATTAAAATTAAATCACAGAAAATACATTGTTTATATGAACCCTCATTATTAAGCCCTATTCTATCACAAGCCAGACAATTCTCTAATTCATCATATGGAGAGTCTGGAAATTCTAAATATCCTTCAGAACTTATCATATTTATATGGTAAATTTTTACTTAAACTAAACGCAAGTTTATTTATTAATAAATACAATGTTTCAAAGCACAAAAGACAAATTTCAATCAATCTCTACTTCGGTGAAAGATATAGAAAAATATGTCAAAGATGTTAAATTGAACAAAGATAAATATGGAAATTTTTGGGTAAAACCAGTTATGGAAAATAACATGAGCCCCTCTATTTCATTTAAAGGAAGAGCTCTAACTATACCTGGAAAGACATCCATTAAAGTAAATCTAACAAAAGTTTCTCCTCTACTCCTGGCAATTTATTCAAAGCTTGAAAAAGTGATTGACCATGATACTTTGAAAAAGAATGATAAGACCATCAACAATACTCGTGGAGAAATTTGTATTTACTTTAATAATCCAAAGGGTGTAGATCTAAGTAAAATGAATGATGTTAATATTTCTGGTGAAATGGCATTTCGTTCTATGATAGTTAGAGATTATTTAAAGATAACTTTTGATATTAAAAATGTAGAGATTGAATCCGTTAATGAAAGAAAGTATATTGGTATAGATGGAAAGGTTTTTTCTGCTAATTAAATATGAGTCATTACAGCAGTGAAGATTTTACTATTTCATTGAACTCGGACGATAGTGATGATAGTATTTCATTGAACTCAGATGATAGTTATGATGCTAATAGTTTGTGCTCAAATGATAGTTATGAGAGTAGTTTTATTGATGATTCCGATTACTATATAGAGTTTAGTGATGAAGAAATATGAAGTTTCTCACCATATAAATAACATGAAATCTAGTTATTGTTCCGCCTGTGATAAACAGTACAATCGATATGATATTCATATCAGGACCATTAAACATGCTATCAATACATCTGATAAGAGTAAAAATATGATAAGATGTGAACCTTGTAATAAGCTAATTAGAGTACTTGATAAAAGAAAACATAAACAAACAAAGCACCATTTAGATAACGTTCTTAACGGTTATAAAGAAGAAGAGATGAAACATTGTGATCTTTGTGATAAGGATATGAAGAAGACTAGTTATAGATATCACATCCTAACCAAGAATCATATGAATAAGTTGCCCCAAATTTAATTGAGTTTCCTGACTCTTGTTTTCAATTTTTTCATGTTTTATTTTCAGTAAAAGATAACTCGTAAATAGTGAAGTTTTTTACTATATAAATATGACGAATTCTACTTACTGTGAGAGTTGTGAGCAGAACTACAAACATATCAAAAAACATTATAGAACACAAAAACATTTAAAGAGTAAAGATAATAAGTATTGTAAGATTTGTAAGACATGGGTTCTGAGAAGTGGGTATGATCAACACTTAGATACTCAAAAACATTTGAAGAATCTCAAACCAAAGGTTCTTCCAAAGGTCTATTGTGAGCGCTGTCAACACTACATCCTCAAGAAGGATTGGAAGCGTCATGAGAAGACAAAGAAACACCAAGTTCCATATTATGAGACTGAAAATTTAGATGGTGCTTTCAAAGGAAATATTAAAATTAGATTGTTCTGTTTCAAAGATCCAGTCCCCTGTTCTCTGGGAGCTGCTGTTGATCTTACAAAGGAAGGAATAGATGATCAGATTGATAAGACTATATCTGAAATGGGAAGTTGTAAATATTATTTGGGGACTAAATTGGTTCTTCGTAAAAAGGAAGATCCACCATTTAACTTTTACCTACATACAACAACTTACATGGTACTTAATAAAAATGATTATAATAGAAATAAAGAACAGGTCTTTAATGAGCTTAAATATAGTGAATATAATATTGATGATCTTATTGTCGGAAGCGGTCTCACTGTTGAAAAGGTTCTGTTTGTTGATGTTCACATTTTAAAATCTGATCCACTACAAGCAAGATCATATATTCAACTTCCTAAAATCATCAAAGATAAAAATGCTATAGTAAATATTCAGAATACTGATAACAAGTGTTTCTTGTGGTCTGTACTGGCATATCTACATCCAGCAAAAGAACATGCTGAAAGAGTAAGCAATTATATGAAATATGAAAATGAATTGAATATGAAAAATTTGAAATTTCCGATGACTCTTAATAATATTCCAAAGTTTGAAAAGTTAAATAATATTTCTATAAATGTCTATGGGTTGACTGAAAAGAATAAAGTGCAGATTTTACAAATCTCAGATGATGAGAAAGAAAAACATGTTGATCTCTTGTATTTCCGATCTGGTGAAATTGAACATTATGCTTATATCAAGAACTTTTCGAGATTAATTAAATCACAAGTCTATTCTAGAAAATGTAAAGTTTATCCATGTCGTCGGTGTTTGAATACATTTCATTCACAGGAGAGATTGGATACTCATAAACAATATTGTTCAAATGAGAAAGCAACAGTCATTACACTTCCAAAGCCTGGTTCTAAAATTTCATTCAAAGATCAAAATAAAACAATCAAACATCCTTTTGTGATATATGCTGATTTTGAGAGTATCTTGGAAAAAATAGCAACAGCAGCTCCAGATCCAAAAGAATCATACACAAATAAGTATCAAAAACATACTCCTTGTGGATTTTGTTATTATATCAAATCATCCGTTGGTGATGAATATTACAAGTTAGAGGAGTATAGAGGCTCAAATGCCCCAGAGGAGTTTGTGAAACGACTAGAAAAAGACTGTGTTCGATTAACCACGATAATGAGAGAAACCAATAAACCAATGTCCTTAACAAGTAAAGAAAAAAGAGAATTTAGACAGCCAAAGGCTACCTGTCATATTTGTGGGGAGAAAATTGGTGAAAGTCTAAAGGTTAGAGATCATTGTCATCTCACTGGTAAATATAGAGGTCCGGCTCATCAAAGTTGTAATATTAATTATAAACTCCCCTCGTTCATTCCTGTCTTTCTTCATAACAACGCTCATTATGATACACACTTGTTTATTAAAGAGTTGTCAAAGACTCCTGGGAGTATCAGTGCTATTCCAAGTACAGATCAAAAATACATCTCCTTTACAAAAATCATTCCAACAAGACCAACTACAAGAATTCGATTCTTGGATACATATAAATTCATGGCTAGTCCTCTTGCTAACCTAGTTAAAAATTTGAAAAAATTTCCATGTTTGGAGAGTAATTATGAGGATACGGAACTCCTAACACAAAAGGGAATTTACCCGTACGACTATATGGATTCATTTAAAAGATTTGGTGAAAAGAAACTTCCTTCAAAAGAAGATTTTTATAATATTCTAAATAATAGCAATGTTTCAGATGATGATTATGTACATGCTCAAAATGTTTGGAAAAAATATAATATCAATAATATGGGTGATTATCATGATCTCTATCTCAAGACTGATGTCCTTCTTCTAGCAGATGTATTCGAAGCATTTAGATCTGTGTGTCTTTCTGGATATGGCTTGGACCCTGCTCATTATTTCACAGCACCGGGTCTTGCTTGGAGTGCTATGCTAAAAATGACTAAACAAGATTTGGATTTGATAACCGATGTTGATATGCTCCTGATGATAGAGAGAGCAAAGAGAGGGGGAATTTCACAAGTCTGCTCATCAAGATATTCAAAAGCAAATAACAAATATCTTCCAGATTATGATCCAAAGAAAGATAGTTCCTATCTCATGTATTATGACGCCAACAACCTCTTTGGGTGGGCAATGTCCCAAGCACAACCTTATGGAGGATTGAAATGGGAGAGTGATCATGAGGGTGTTCTAGAAAAGATTTTGAGTTCAACACAAAAAGAGTTGGATGAAAGGAAAGAAGGGTATTTCCTGGAGGTTGATCTAAAGTATCCAAAATAACTCTTTGAGAAACATAAAGATCTTCCTTTCGGGTGTGAGAAAGAATTAACAAACCCAGAGTGGTTGAGTGAATATCAGAAATCATTTGATAAGGAATCAAGAACAGAAAAACTTTTAACAACATTCTTTGATAAGAAGAACTATGTACTACATCAGAGAAATCTTTTAAAATTTGTGAAACATGGTCTAATTGTTGAGAAAGTTCATCGGGTCCTGAAATTCAAACAGAGTTATTGGTTAATGAAATATATTGATTTTAACACTCGAAAAAGAACGCTTGGAAAGACTGACTTTGAGAAAGATTTTTATAAGTTGATGAATAACGCAGTGTTTGGGAAGACTATGGAAAATGTTAGAAAGAGACAAAATATCAAGTTAACAACTTCCTGGGAACAAACTTCCAAACTAATCAACAGACCGAGCTTTGAGCGTGTTGAAATCTTTACAGAAAACTTTTGTGCTGTTCATATGATGAAAGAAGAAATTGAGATGGATAAACCGATTTATATTGGTACTACTGTTCTCGATCTATCAAAACTGCTCATGTATGAATATTATTATGAGAATTTGAAAACAAAGTATGATGATAACATCATGTTGATGTATATGGATACGGACAGCTTAATTCTGAGTATCAAGACAGATGACGTCTATGATGATATGAAAGCTGATTCTGTAATTTATGATACAAGCAACTATGATCAAAAGAGTGAATTGTTCTCGAATCAAAATAAAAAGGTGATTGGAAAGTTCAAGGATGAGCTTGGTGGAAATATTCTGAGTGAGTTCATAGCATTGAGAGCAAAGGCTTATGCGTATAAATATAGAGTTGGGAATGTGGAGAAGTGTGATCAGAAGCTCAAAGGGATTAAGAAAAATGTAATTAAAGAAAGTATCAATTTTGGTCATTATTATCAATGTTTGATGAGTGGGGAGGAACAGTATAGAAAGGTAAAAGGGATTAGGAGTTATAAGCATGAATTATATTCAGAAGAGATAAATAAACTAGCACTGGGGGCATATGATGATAAACGATATATTTTAGATGGTGGTGTTATGTGTGTACCTTTTGGTTATATATAAATGGATAAAGAGTGGAGGTGTAATCAACCTTGGTATATAAATGGTAAACATAATGAGTGTGAGAAATACCAGATCCGAGAGGTTGAGAGGGTCAGAAGGTCCTCAAGACGGATAAACGTATTCATTTGGTAAGTGGGGTAATGGAGGGCGGGAAGAAAAATATATTAGAGTGGAGTGAGAACTTTGATGGTTATCAACCGGATAATAAATATTATAATTTAAAAATGGTATGTGGATCGGGAGGAGGACAGACCAGGTCCCTCTGTGAAACATATCATTTTATAAACACACAGAGAAAGGTACTTAATGGAAAGTTTATCAATATCCTAGATGGGGATGAGTTCCATAAGAGAATGGAGTTGTTTAAAAAATTAGAAAATGAGCAAATATTCATAGGAACAATGAGGAATTTTGAATGTCACGTGGTCCTTGGAGGTTAAGTAAGGACTCCCCCATTCACTTACATGTAAAAGGAGAAGGGGGTGTCGCGGTAATCGGGGGGAAAATGGGCAGTTTGGGAAAAAGTCCCATCTAAATACATGGGTGTCCTGGAAGCCCCATTATCTCCCTACTCTTATTGTAGTCTTGTATCAATGCGACACCCCTTTCTGCCCTGTCGTTCACCACGACTAAGCCACTGGCGGCTTTCTTTGCTTCCTGAAAGCTGGTTTCTTGCTCCCATGAACCAGGATCCTTATCCATCCAATCAGTTGGGGTCCCTAGGATGCTGAAGAAATGCTTGGTGTGTTTTGTTATGAGGCCAGCGATTGACAGGGCGGTTCCTCGTTTGATAGCTGGTCTCTTTGGAGAAGGGTTTTCACCGTCATTTTTCAATGCTTCAATCATATTGATCTTGCTTTCTTTGTCAATTCTGGTGTCAAAGAATGCAAATGCCACTAGTACTGGGCTCATGTACCACGTGTGGCGGCCAAGTGCCTTCAAGGCTGCCTGAGCCATCTTCTGATTGATTTGTTCAAACTTTTCCAACTTCTTGAAGAGGTTAATGTCATTCAGGGGAGCCTCAATAGCTTGTGGAGCCCGAAACCAAGCCTGTACATACACAAGGCAGACAAAAATGTTGAAGGCTCGGAGTTCTCTCGCCTCTCGAAGTGTCAAGTGGAACTCTGACCGAAACATGAACACCTGTAGTGAATATAGTGCTGTTGCCATCCATCTGGCTCTGTGCATTGCTCCTGGAGCCATGATCCGGATTCCACGAGGTGGGATTCCTCCCATGTAGATGACAGTCAGTTCTAGGAGTTCACGATAATCATCTCGTGGCTGCTGATCTTTCAAACACACAAGAACGTTTTTGCTTCCAACACAGTGTCTACAGATCCCATTGAAGCCTTCCTCTCTGAGAATTGATCGTGAAGAAACTTCCTGTCCTCGGGGTTGGTGATTATGGCCTCCGAATCTGCATGCCTAAGATCAAACGTCTTCTCCAAGGAGGCCTTGAAGGATGCTTCCTTTTTCTCTTGGGTCGCACCACCCCGCTTTGCACCTTTTTGGAGGCTCCTCCATTCTTCATATAGCCTCTCCAAACGATGGATGCAGTGCTGCTTCGTCGTTGTAGGTAGGTGAGCTTTTTCCCAGAACTTCACAACCTCTTCAATTGTGAGGGTTGCACTCTCCCGGGCAGTGCGATTCTCCTTCTTCAGGTGATGGAAAAACAGGACAAGAGATTGATGCACAGTCGGGAGCTTGGCACCTTTGATGGCATCTCCAGAAGTGGACCCAATGAGATACACATTATCCTGAGCCCGAGTTTTCAATGAAACACTGGTAGTAGCACATGCCATATCTGCAAAATAAGCAAGAATGTGGGTAAAATCCTGTTAATTCTTACTCCACAGGGTCACTCTCTACAAAAGAGCCACAGTCAATAAGTTAGGCCTACATATTACACACTAAAAAAGCATACCCCTGACCCCGGGAACCTGTACAAAACATGCATGAAAATTGCCCAGATAGTGATCATAGGAAGTCTCAAAACTGTATGTATAATATATTGTATATATATAATGTATATTTATGTATATTTATTATTTAATGTATATTTACTATATATTTATTTTTAATATTATATTTAATGTATATATATAATTATGTATTTATTTTGTGTATATACAGCCCAAAAAATGGGAATTCCTATTTTTGCATGGGGGAAAATTCATCACTGATGTGGCACCCCTAAATATTATTGGATTCCATTCAAATTTGGTGTGGTTTCCTTTGACACCAAAAGGAACAACAATAGACCATGCCCCGGAGAAAATCTGCATTTTGCTTTTTTGAAGCCCACCCTAATCTCCACCTGCAATGCTCAATAAACTGTTTAAGCGAGACCAGTCGCTCTTTCTCACAGTTGGCTTGTGTTGGTGATTACAGATTACAAGCTGCATATGTTGACTATGCTGTGGTCATAAGGAGACTGTCTACAGAAGGCTGCAGAAGTTATCAATCCATTGGTGACTTGTGAATGTGCCTTATCTAGTGTAGCTGTAGAGGATTGAAGTATTGATTGCCATCCAAACATGGAAGTATTCACTGAATTGAGGATGGCAAATTTGTTTGATATTGGAATTGTTAGGCTTAGAGCACCGACAATTTGTGGGACAGGGCTGGATGGGCCACCTTACTGAATGATCTGATAATTACCAAATCACTTGATGTATATTCCAGGCTGTCAGATGTGGTACTTGTTCCTTAAGATCAGTTGTGGCTGGTAGGAGAGCCTCGACGTCTGCTTACACTCAAATCTGAGCGGTCTAGCCTGGGTTTGAATCTTGGCCCAGCTATAAACTGTCATCCTGGTGTTTCGCATGCGGAGCGATAGACCAGACGTGTATGCGACGTTTCTTGGATAGATGTTAAACTGGGATTTTCATCCACTGGTACTAATTGGTGGATGTTAAAGTTGCCATGTTATCCTTTGTGTAGAATCAGCAAGCTCTTGCCAGAACTTACAAATTATTGCTCTCACAGGGCCTTTGCAGTCCTTTCGCTCACCCCTAGCCAATGATGCTATGAGCACCCATGTGAGTAGTATGAATATGTTGGTTCTCAACCACAATCCTCAACTGTGCCGGGAAAGCTTATTCGGATAACTCCCTCATGGTTGTTTCATCCTCCTTGCACAGTCTTGGCAACCTCGTAGATGCCTCATATCGTTCGCTCTGAAAACATTGCTCACTTTGCTCACTCTATTTGCTTATTAAGCCCAAATCAACATAATAACCCTCCTCTATCATTCATAATTAATTCTAGTTAATTTCAAAAAATCTAAAGCCGTTTCAAGAAGTTTCACCAAAAAAGTTTCAACCAGTTTAACCAATGGTTAATTTTAGAATTAATAATTGGTTATTATAGACTAGTTTATTACAGACTAAATCTCCAAGATAGAGTTTAGGAAGAGACTGTGAAGGAAGGTTGAAAGAGGAAAGCCTAAACCAGAAATAAGATACTAAATAAAAACACAAAAGTTATCCATAGATAAACAATAAAATACAGAGAAGACACTTTTGTCATTTGGAATATGTTGGCTGGTTTCCCAAAAACTTTTGGTTTTTATGTTTCTCAGCAACTTCCTAGACTTAGGATGACATATTCATGTGGCAGGAAAATAGATGGAAATTTTTTATTTTAAAACAAAATATCCTAAACAAACGGAGAGAATTCCGAATGACTTCTTCACAATAATTTTATTTAAATCTTGTTACAAAAAACCCTTAAACACGTGAAAACATAAAATAAACACATAACCTCAATCGCCAAGACTACTCATTGTGATATTTGTAATAAAGACGACAAATTATGATTACTAAAAAACACTTAATCACTTTGAAACATAAAAAACCTTAGTGATTATCAAGGGCTTGAAGCTGAATGTCACAAAATCAATAGCAGAAGGAATTATGAAAATTAATCCTAAATTAGGAAGGAATTAAGCAAAGATTGAAAGATCATACACTCTTAAATAATTTTATATGCAGGAAAAAAAGTTGTTATACAACAATGGAAGATATTCAGATTAAAGAAAAAACATATTGTCGTGTGTCTCCCCTGTAGTAAACACCGCAGGGTGATGGATGGCCAATCGAGCTTTAACTCTGAGGCGTACACTTAACTATGGCGGTAGTGACACACAAGCAGGTAGTGGAGAGCAGCGAGGTCCTTGTCTGTATGGGCGTATACCCAATTATGGCGGTAGTGACACGTGCGGGGGTAGTGGAGGACAGTGAGAGCTTACCTGTACGGCCAGACGCGACGCTGGTTTTCCGAACCACAAACAAATAAACGGACAAGACAAGCAATTTAAAATGTAAAAAATAATAATTTAATGAAAATAATGCAGGCAACAAAAATGAATGCACAACAACTAAAATTCTTATATTGAGGATCCTCCATTCATACACAATTACACACAAGGGGATGATAAAATAAACGTTAAAATGTGGTGTGGCACGTTTGCCTGCTACTCGGCTCCTGCGTCCTTGACCGTCCGGGGCAGTCACAGATCCCGCATCCCTGCGCGGGAAAACACACATTGGTACGAAGTCGCGTTCACAACAGGACCGAGCTCCTCCCTCATCCTTCTTGCTTGGCGGCACAGAGCTCCGAGCGTCCTGAACCACTCTTCGTCAATTTTCCCACCAGCCTACCCGATCCAGGAAATGCAACCGCCATGAGCCAACACCAAGAGAGAGAGAGAGAGAGAGTAAAATGTGTTTTCCTCCGACCAAGCCAGGTAGAGAGAGAGAGAGAGAGAGAGAGAGAGAGAGAGAGAGAGAGAGAGAGAGAGAGAGAGAGAGAGAGAGAGAGAGAGAGAGAGAGAGAGAGAAAGAACAGTGCATCCACCTGCAATCAAACCCAGCGCAAGAGAGAGCAAAAATAGCGGGACGTGTCCTTTTTGTTCCTTGTGCTGGAATGTTCTATCTGACGTCACACGTGATCTAATCGTTGAGCGCCACCCGCTCACCTCATACAATCATCCTTCGGGGCGTGGCCTCACGGTCACTCTTCGCGCCCATCGAGATGATTCGCTGGGTGGTGTCGGTGGTAGTGTCCGGATCCGTTCGGCGATCGTTTGGTTTATTTCAGGTCCTGATCACATGGCTGGTGTTGTAAGTGTTTTATAAGAACAATGGGTAAGCTACAGAGGCGACTACATAAGGGTTAAATTATCTTTATACCCTAACTAATTAGCATAGCTCCACCCCTCGCCATGGAGACACATATACACTGACGCGACGTCCGGGCCTGACGTAATTACAGGAGGGTTTCTTCTTCTTCATGACAGTCAGAGCACACTACGCTATATAATTATACCTGGACTAAGGTATTTCATTACCTACCCCCCACAAACATAACAATATGTTAGAACAAAATAATGCTATTCGATATCAATCTCACTTCAAGTCCTCAACTGCCCCTTCCGCATCCCTCCGACCTCCCCCACTCGAATTTCATTGGACAATGGAACTCATTCGGGCAAAGGAATTAAAAAAAAATCATTTCTAAGTAATAATTGTGTTGGTATTGAATGTTAACTTGCATAAATGTGAAATATGATATACATTCCACATAAAAATATTGAAAACTGCTTTGTGTTACCTTAGAATGGGGAAAACCAGGACACATCCAAATATTTGCTGAGCACACCTAAGCAATTCACAAACAAGCAGTTTTCAAAGCCATGGGAACCATATTCTTCAAGAATTATGTTCCAGAAAATTCCCTATGGGGAAGGGGGGGGGGGTGAGTTTTGGTATCTGGCCCATGGACGATTTATAATGGCATAGGTTTTATGGTCCCTGGTTTAGTCGTTTCAGATAAAATAGTCAGAAACAGACTGCTGACTCGATCACTCCCTAAAAATAAAAAAAATAACCAGGGCTTGAAGCAAAAACATGCCCACTGCTTATGTTCATCTGTAATACATCATGGTTATTTAGCTTGGAGAGATTCCAATTGCACTGGTCTACAGGCTGATACTTAAGGACTGAAGTGTGAGGCCTATGATTACTGTGGCCTTAACAAGGCCCATGAATCCTCTGGGCTCCAATCTTGTGATACTTTATTATCCTTTTAACAGTCGCTTTGGTCGTTTTACACCGAACGGAACGCTTATAGGGAGGGCATGGCGATTGTGAATATGACAGCTCTAAAGAGGTCTTCGGCTACACATAGCACCAACATTGCGCCCATATGATTTTTCAGGTTACAATTGTGGGTGGAGTCAGGCAAGCTGTCCAACCAATGGATGGATACGAGCGTTATACATGGACGGACGGGCAGATGAACAAACAAGCGTATTATTATATAGATTCATTTTTTAACAGGAAATTTTTGCTCACCTCTTGTTTTCCTCCTTTCCACATAATGGCATTATTATTCATCCAAAGCTTTTCACCATTGAGGCTGGATAATTCATAGGTGCCCACAGATTTCAGTACCAACTTTTTTCCTGCACCTCTCTGCCAGTTGATAATGTCATAGTTTGCAGGGGGATCTCCATTTTCATTGTAACTGAAAACATCTCCCATGCTGGTATTGAATCTCACTCTTTTCAAATAGAACATAAGCTAAGGGCAGAAAAAGTCAAACATATTGTCTTTGCTGCAGGAAATATGAATGTGTTTTCACGTCGTCATCTTTGCCTGGAGACTCTACACCCGAAGGTTGTTGATATACCATGACTTGCGTGGATTAAAATGGTGAGGGATTGGGGGCACAGTATATCATTGTAAAGACGAACACCGTCACTGTAGTAGGCAGTCCAAATGGTTACCGGTACTTCCCACGCAGGGCAATGATTGAGTGCCCGACTGGCATTGCAGCTGTTTCTGAGAACGAGACGTATGATGATGATGTTAATAAAAGAGCAGGTAGGTTCCAAGCAGCATCATCTTGTTCTTGCCACAGTACAAGCCGGTCATGTCCAAGCAATACCTGCCTGTTGGCATCTCAGCACCGGCCTGTATTGTGCGCTTCTTCTACCTGCATGCATACCTTTGCATGCAAATGATAAGCTGCACTTTTATCGATGACCCCCACTCTCACCTATTCCTTCTCACACCTTCCCCTCACTTAAGGATATTTTGGTATTCTGTACATCCCATCATCCCTACCTCATCCTTCGTTTCTATAAAGCAAGCTTGTGATGGTGTAGTTGGGGTCTTACGACATGTATACTGCATTCGATCAGGTAACAAATACTCCCCTCTGGGCTGGTGCTCCTGCCTTATACCTAGCTCGTCTTTACGCTGTTGAAACCAAAGCTTTCAGAATCATTGGAATCTCCCGCGATGAAGCTAACTCCGAGGGCCTTTCACTCACTCACCGCAGGCAGGTTTGTCTTTCTGTCTTCTACAGACTCATATCTAGCCTTGCTCCCCCAGCTCTCTCTGTGTTTGTCCCCCAAATTTTCCTACAGGTCGCACGAGATCTGCCAGTAACCCGCTTCTGGTGAAATTACCAAAATCAAGACTCTCCGCTCACCTTCACTCCTTCATTCCTCTTTTCTCCCGCCTCTGGAACAAACTCCCTCACTCTGTTCAATCCCACTCCTCCCTCCAGGTCTTTAAAACAGCTGTTCACCACCATCTCTTGTCGTCTCCCATCCAAAACCTTGATCTCTTCTACCCCTGTTAATTCACCCCAGATCCACTTTTTTTTTGAAATCCCGACTTCTTTCTTTCCTGGAAGTTCTAGCAGTGTCCATGTGTTTTATACCTTTCCCACCCTCCCCCCCCCGGCCCACCTTCCCATGCCTCCTCCCCCAAGCCCTCCCCCTCCCACGGATCTTCCGTTGTCGCTGTTCCCTGCTATTGTACTTGTGTGCTTCCCTCTCTCTCCCCATCTTGTCTACCGCTCCCTTTATTGTATGTTTTGTGTGTCCGTTTTTTTTTTTGTGTGATTGATGTTAGCTCTTACACGAGCCTCGATCTTGAACACACAAAAAAAAAAATACACAAACCTGCCAACCAGTGAAGGAAGGAGACTGGACACATGATTTGTTCTGAAAGGGACCATCACCTTCTGTGCAAGATATGAGATCATGAATTGCATGTGCAATCGAATTCACGGCAAGAAAAATAACGTATGGAACTCGAATGTTCGAAGTATCTGTAAAGTCGGATTCAACATTGATCAGTTTTTCAGATCCCGTACAATTCCGCTCCCATTCACTCACAGAATTCCAAGAGCAATTAAATGTTTCTTTCCAAAAATCCAAAAAAACTTGACTCTTGAGGACATTGCTATCTGCCAAAAAATAAATAAACAAGTCGATATGGTGTTGTTTTTTGCACATCCAGTTGACAAAATTGATTGGTGTTCCAACACTTATTATTGAGCTATAATTGGTGATAATTGGCTTGTAAATACAATTTGCGCTCCAAATATTTAATGGAACCACAGCATTCCTTAGACGCTTCGGAGTACTAAACCAACATTTAGAAAATAAAAATTCCCAATTTCCGAAATCTTCCGAGCTGTGTCTCAGAGCAGGCTTGGGCTTTCAGAAGGAAATTTTGCATCAATAATGTAAATAGTTTATAATGTAAATAGTTATAATAATGTAATCTCAGAGTTTGCTTCAAAAAGGGGACCGAAAAACAACAACAACCACGGTTCCCGAAAAAGGCCAACCCCCGCTTTGCGGGGGAAAATGGCCTCTAAAGGTGGTTTATTTTTATAATGTAAATAGAAAGTTTGTGGAGTTGACATAATTTTTTGAACTTGACCTATTTTTATTGTCATTACCTGATTATAGACATTTTAACATTTTCACCGTAATTCAACAAAAGTTTGTCCGATCAGAACAGAATTACCCTTTCTAGATAGTCTAGAGCAACTCACATTTACGCTTAATTTAAATCATACTACAGCTTGAGGTTAAAGGTCTTGGACCAAGGTCTTAAACCCGTAGTTGTACTGATTCATCATTTAGCATTTTCTCCATTTTGTCTGCCAATGTCGGATAACTTTCAAAATGGAATTTCCCATCAATAAAGGGAATAGAAAGCAGGCAATGGTGACATAATTTTTTGACCTTGATCTAAGTTTTTAAGGTCATGACCAATTATAGACATTTTAACATTTTTCACCACAAATCGACTAAGGTCAATCCGTTTAGAACTAAACTGCCCTCTTCCCACACATAGCCAAGAGTAACTTGCATTTACGCTGAAT
Source organism: Myxine glutinosa (assembly GCF_964187855.1). Taxonomy (NCBI): domain Eukaryota; kingdom Metazoa; phylum Chordata; class Myxini; order Myxiniformes; family Myxinidae; genus Myxine; species Myxine glutinosa. Next base: position 204,135,129 of record NC_136263.1, read on the forward strand.
ATAAATTATACCCCTCTGGGTTAAAGGTCAAGATCAAATGGTGGACTGAAAAGAAATAATGCCTTTTTGTCATCGCTCAATTTTGCCGATGGTCATGCATGATAATCGAGCACCTGCAATAAAGTTGTGCATCTGATATTTGATTTGTGTCTGAACTACTTTTTAGGATGGTGACATAATTAACAAAAAACACCTTTTTGATCATAATTTGAGTAATTTTCCTCCGATTTTCATGATGTTGGGTTTTTTTTATGGATCGATTGTAGATGGGGACACATTTACTTAATTTACACTCTATCCATAAATGTTGAAGATTTAGCCTGGTGTTGGCTTAGCGGTTAGGGTGCCGGCTTGGGATCCTCGGATCCTGGGTTTGAATCCCAATTGATCGCTGAATTAATGCCAGGGGGGTTTACTCAGCCTGTCCTCCTTCTGAGGTCAGCAAATTGAGTACCAGCTCACTGATAATTCCCTGTGTCGCAAGAGGTGACCAACAGGGTTGGCGGCAGGAAGGGCATCCGGCCATAAAACATTGCTTCAAAAAGGGGACCTTGGCCCCTGAAAAGGCCAACCCCTGCTCAGCGGGGGAAAATGTCCTCTAAAGGTGGTTCTTCTTGTTCCATAAATGATGAAGGTCAAGGTCAAATGGTGGTCCGAAAGAAAATGGGCATTATTGGATCACAGGCAAAG
>NC_136263.1:204143318-204220818 GCF_964187855.1 Myxine glutinosa
GTAGATATCCCACATCGGTAGATATCCCACATCAGTAGATATCCCACATCAGTAGATATCCCACATCAGTAGATATCCCACATCAGTAGATATCCCACATCAGTAGATATCCCACATCAGTAGATATCCCACATCAGTAGATATCCCACATCAGTAGATATCCCACATCAGTAGATATCCCACATCAGTAGATATCCCACATCAGTAGATATCCCACATCAGTAGATATCCCACATCAGTAGATATCCCACATCAGTAGATATCCCACATCAGTAGATATCCCACATCAGTAGATATCCCACATCAGTAGATATCTCACATCAGTGGATATCCCACATCAGTGGATTTCCCACATCAGTAGATATCCCACATCAGTAGATATCCCACATCAGTAGATATCCCACATCAGTAGATTTCCCACATCAGTAGATTTCCCACATCAGTAGATTTCCCACATCAGTAGATTTCCCACATCAGTAGATTTCCCACATCAGTAGATATCCCACATCAGTAGATATCCCACATCAGTAGATTTCCCACATCAGTAGATATCCCACATCAGTAGATATCCCACATCAGTAGATATCCCACATCAGTAGATTTCCCACATCAGTAGATTTCCCACATCAGTAGATTTCCCACATCAGTAGATTTCCCACATCAGTAGATTTCCCACATCAGTAGATTTCCCACATCAGTTGATCCGCAACCTCAGGTGCATCCATCCAGTCAGTCAACCCATCAATGCAACATCACAATTCAAACTTTACTCACTCATGGATTTTGATGTATTATCACATATTTATAAATAACATCACACATTCCCTTACATGATAATTCATTAAATTATGCACATATTACCTTAAGTATACCATGTCCACCACCCAGCTCATCCACCCCACTTCCATCTGGATCAAACTGTTGTTCAACTATTCAAACTGTCATTTATAACGGCTTTTTACATGCTGCCATGTCTCCGAGAAAACACTGAAAATTGCTTTATATTGTTTCGGTTGGGGGTTCGGGTTTACTTCGAGGGGGTTAACCTCCGTTCACTCCCGAACTTACCGGACCAGGCTGCCACGCATGAATAGCTTCATGCTAAGCAAGTTGCAAACCTGCAACTACGAACGCCAGTCGGACTGTCACGCAATAGCTTACCTGTACCAGGTGACGGTTTCAATCGGGGAACGTACCATCCAGTGTACCAAATTTAGATGGCCGAGCGAAAAACGTTGGTAACCGCCGGAGTAATGGTAATGTTGTTACGGCCGATATTAATCTGGGGGCGGGCAATGGCGGATCAATGAAGGAAAAGACTTTCACGGACAGAGATAAAGGAAACGTTTAACAATATGATTTATTCCAGATATTTACAATGTAATCATTCAATTGAAAGAAAAACGGACGAGGAGCAGGAACTTAGCTTATTCTACGCCTTATTCCAATTAGTACGAATAAACACAACATGGGCGCAGCACACTTTCACGGGGAGGGGAATGAACAAACGAACGTAGGAAACCTGATAGCACAAAGGCTATGATGCTCCGGATACCTCCCAGCACCGCAGAGTGAAGTCAATTATCAGCACGGACTTGGGCAGGTAAGGTCGTGCGCACGTGCACCAAGAGAGAGTCCAGCAGCCAGCGGAGAAAAATGAACACGTGCCAAACGAGCAAGTTCAAGGCCTCTTTGTCGTGTCCACGTGCAGCGAGAGGGAGCAGGGAGAGTCCGGCCAAGAGGGCAATCACGTGCAGAGGCTGAGTGAACCCAGCAGAGAGAGACAGGCCCAGAGTGTAGCAATCTTGCAGAGATGGGGTGAGTGCACAAGAGACAGGCCCAGAGTGGGATAAAGCAGGTGTAGAGGCCTGTGAGAGGGAGACCAGCCAAGAGCACAAATGTCCGCGTGCTCAGTGGGGTGATAGAGAGAGCGGCCAGAGAGAGAGAGAGAGACTCAATACAGGCACGTGTTAGGACCACAATGTCCAAGAACCAAGTGCAGAAATGAACCATGACTGCTTGTGATGCTAGCCATGAACCAAGAGAGTCAAAAACGTTTTTAAAATCACTTTGTTCACCCTCGCTGAGGGTGGGGGGGAATATTGAAGGTGTACTGGCTCCCTATTGGTGGAGCCCATTACTCCGTCGAACAAATTCCCCCAAAGTAACTTTCACCCTGATTGGTGGGTTTCTAAACCTGAACACCATGGTGTGCCTTGGAGCCTGGTGCATTATCACTTATGAGTGGAGGACCTATCTTTCTTTGCCCAAACGTATAAAGACATAATAACCCGAAATAAGGGAAAGGGATTAAGATAATGGTCTCCTATGAAATAACTATTCTAAGGGACCTGTATGGTGGTTGCAATTACTTTTTAGTTGTTTCCCAAAACCGCAACAATATTATACTAGTGAGGTAAGCTTGCACATTCTGTAATCAATAACAAACCATGCTTCGTACGAAGGGACACAATAAAAAGAAGCTTTTTGATTATAGGCAAGCATCACCGAAATGCTCTTACATATCAATTTAGGTTTTTTATTTTTTTATTTCACAGACACGTTTATAGTTTTTATGTAAATTTCCATTGATATATTTATTTCACAGGTTACACTTATGACACTTATCGAAATTACAATTTTCAAATGCTTGATATCAATAGAAGGTTTTGAGGACAGGTTTACAGTTTAATATGTACATTTTCATTTATGAATGCTTTCCGACGGTTCTGTGATTTTTCCGGTGGCTTAGGTGTCCGGTGGCATGCCAAATTTCAGATACCCTTCGGATTATTGATTCCAACTTTTTTTTTGAAATCAACAACTCTCCTTTTTACCTGTTGCTCCACCGACTCTAAACATAAAGCAATTTGTGCACACACACACACACATATATAAATATATATATATATATATATATATATATATATATATATATATATATATATATATATATACATACATACATACATATATACAGACTTGGCATTTAATATGGAATAATTTTTTTTTCTTGACTTGGGTTTACTTTCTGAACTCAGTATATCAATCTGGTGAGTTTCTTTTACGCTTCGGTGATTCTTTGTTGAAAGAACCATGTCACTGATTGTCTTTCGCAGCAAGAAGTCAATAACAGGATTATATCACAGGTGGCGTGACAAAATGTAACGACAGGTACATTTGACGATTGGCTTCACAATCGGGTATATAAGGGTTGTTGGTTCTGTATTAGTGGAAAACAACTGCTGCACGTCTACAAAAGTTATTGCCGCTTCCTCTGGAGATGGTCCGTCAACTTGACAATGCTGTTTGTCATGGAGTGGTGGCTTTACGAAATTCTGGCATGAAACAGCATGCTATTCCTCGGCAGTATGGCATCACTCAAGGTCAGGTGTCAAAGATCCTGAAACGAAATGCTCAGAGGGGTGTCCCTACTCCAATACCGAGGCCAGGACGTCCACGCAGAACCACAAGGAGAGATGATCGCCAGCTGCACCGGTTAGTCTGCAATGGCCGTACCAAGTCAGCTAATCGGCGTAGGGCTGAGTGGCATCAACTGACAAATGTGCCTGTATCCAGAAGGCGAGTCAACCAACGACTGGTTCAAGCAGGCTATCGTGCCAGGCGTCCCCTGTGAAAGCCATGCCTGACCAAACAACACAGCCAGCGCCGATTGCAGTGGGCCAGAGAGCACCATCAATGGCAGCCAGGACACTGGAATCACGTGACCTTCAGGGACGAGTCTAGATTTCTGGTCTATCGCCAAGATGGCCGCGTCCGAGTGCGCAGACAAGTGCATGAAGCCCACAACGAAGATTGTATAGTGCCAAGAGTCTAAGCTGGAGGTGGTGGGGTGACCGTTTGGGCTGCTTTTCATGCAGGGGGCAAAAGTGACCTGGTTGTTATGAATGGAAACCTGAACCAGTTCAAGTACAGGGTCATTCTGGAAGAAACATTGCTTCCATTTGCTCGTGCAGCCTTTCGAGGAAACTTTGTCTTCCAAGATGACAATGGACACCCTCTTCGTGCTCGCATGATCCAACACTTTCTTGCTGACCGTGGTGTAGAGCATATAGAGTGGCCTGCCATGTCCCCGGATATGAATCCGATAGAGAACTTGTGGGCAGAATTAACGCGTCAAATCGACTACTTGGACCAGCATCCTACCTCTGTGCATGAATTGCAGCAGACTATTGTCACTGCATGGCAAGCGATTCCTGTCCAAACCTTGGCAAATCTCGTGAACAGCATGCCTCGACGTGTACGTGCTCTCCTGAATGCTCGTGGGGGTTACACGAAGTACTGAACTGTAATTTTACTGTCCGTAATCCCAGTCATAATTTAGCTTTTGTTTTTGTTGAATTTTTTTTTGGCTAATGTGCAAAATAAAGAGATACTTCTGGAAAACGTACAGAAGTTTGACACAGTACTGTCCGTGAATTGAGTTCGATATCAGTTTACATCACTTTCAAGGATCAATTTATTTGCTTCGAAATGTCAAATGTGGTTTTTGTTTCTTTTAAAGGTCACATTAACAAAATCTAGAATAATTTCAACATAATTCTAATGAACTTTTGGTTATAAGTCATCTTGAAAAGTAAGTTCACCCCCACAAAAAAAATATTCCATATTAAATGCCAAGTCTGTATATATATATACACAAACACGCACACACACACAAACACACACACACACACACAAACACACACACACACACACATATGCTAAATGTTCTCAAATATTGCAAGTCCAATAAAAAAGATATTTTTCAAATTGATTTATAATTTTTGCATCTTTTGACAAAATATTGCTTGAAGTACCAGCGATCGATGGACTCGGACTCTCCAACATTGGTATCGGCTTTTGTGTTTGTACAGATGTCTGTCCCCCTTCATAAGGGTAGGTTTTAAAGGTCAGTCTCACAACACGAATATGTGTTCATTACGATTTGTTTTTGAGGATAAAACAAACTCGAAAAACATTTTCCATAATTATGTCTCTTCTATTGGAATTGTAGATGGTGGCTTGTAAACAGAGCCTCAAGGGCAGTGTACAGAAGCATTTTTAATAACAATAAATACAAGGCACAGGGAGGTGAAATTCGCTGCACATGATGTGCAACAAACGCAGAGTAAAATGAGCGTTCATTTACGTCCCTAGGATGTCTAATAAATATAAAATATAGAAGCACATCTGACACCAGACCGAGGCTTCAGTCTTTGGTACGCTCACGCGGCTGCACCATCAAATAAACTGATCCAATCCGTTATATTTGACGGGCTTTGCACTAGTATTCAATATCAGATAATTACTGTTAACGTAAATACTTTTGAGGAACTTATTTCAATCTCTTCTTTTTACCAAGCCGTTCAAGGTGATGACTGTTATAATGCTGTGGAAGCATTTCTCTGAAAGCGATGCAGAGTCCTTGTTCTTCTGCCTCTTTGAGGAACTGAGTCATTACGTTTCTGCTGTATGCATCATCTACTGCAACTGTTCCAATAAATTTCCAATGAAAATGGTGCAACAGGCTCAAAATTGCTCTCGATTGGTTATCATCACTTGGAAAGGTTCTCATGAAAAAGGGAAACTCCTTTTTGTTGCTCAGACATGTGCAAGTTGCACCGTAGCTAATCTGAAACAGGACGAAAACTTCGTGTAATGTCAAATATTTTAACATAATGATAATATTGTTATTAATAAAATGATAATATTGTTATTACTGTAATGATAATATTGTTATTCATTTTACTGCAGACAAAACACTTTGGAAATTACCATTGTTTATTCTTTTGAAATTCAATCAAATTTAAGATGTAATTTTAAAGAAAGTATATGTTGCAATACAACTGATTTCATTTGTCAACTAAATGTCCATCATGATGATATAGCTGTTTAAAAATCATTCCAAACAGGAATCTTACTGTTTTTAAAGGACGTTATGAAGGACACAAACAACAGGCATGAAGAACTAATGTAATGTGTTAGGTAGGGTGATGTAATAGACACTGGGTAAAATGGCGGTAAAACCCAGAGTTAACACAATACGTATCATTTATTGGCCACATCCACCTGCAATTAGAAATACAAAATAAACAAGAAAGAGCAATCAGAGTTTGCAGAACCCTCCCCAGGATATATTTTCAGTGTTTTTTAAGGCTTTTGTGTTAAAACAAATATGGCGGCTGAACCACATGACCGATGACCTCATCATTTTTTTTCTCCCCAAATTTATCCCAAGATGACGCTCCACAAATGTCAACTTGATCGGATGAAGTTTTGTACTTGTCAAATTATGACGACATAATGGAGACATATATGAAATCATCATTAACATATGTTATTCCACATGGAGAGTTCTTTACAATGAGCCATGTCTCAATTCTTTCTACACAGTGCTTTCGGAGAGGTGCAACGTTTTTCGGTTTTTCCAAGATGGCACCCATACCACGTGACCTATGACGACATAATTATCATTGAAAAATTCGACTGAATGAGGTGCACTTTTGGTGAAAAATTTGTGTCAGTCGGACCAATGGTTGCAGAGAAAATCATATTTATTCTGTGTGGACAGACAGACAGACAAACAGACAACCAAATAGATAGACAAACAAACAAACGGACTCAAATTACTCTTACTCTTACTCTTACTATGTCTCTCCGAAAAGACCGACTGGAAAACCCTCCCATCTACTTTCTCAACAACCCTCTCCAAGAAGTTCTGTCGCTCAAGCTTTTGGGTCTCACTATCTGCCATGATCTTTCTTGGGAAAACCACATTTCCAAGCTGGCCTCCAAAACCAGTCGCCGACTGGGCATCCTCCGTCATGCGAAGTACTTCCATGGCACACCTGAGCTCCTCACCACACACAAGGCTTTCATCCGCAGCTCAATGGAATACTGTTCCCCTCTCTGGGCCGGTGCTCCTGCCTCACACCGAGCTCGGCTTCACGCTGTTGAAACCAAAGCATTCAGAATCATTGGAATCTCCTGCGATGAAGCTATCTCCGAGGGCCTTTCACTCACTCACCGCAGGCAGGTTGGTGGTCTTTCTGTCTTCTACCGACTCCTCTCCGGCCTTGCTCTCCCAGCTCTCTCTGTGCTCTGTCCCCCAGATATTCGTACAGGTCGCACAAGATCTGCCAGCAACCCTCTTATGCTTAAACTGCCAAAATCTCGGCTCTCTGCTCACCTTCACTCTTTCATTCCCCTTTTCTCCTGCCACTGGAACAAACTCCCCCACTCCCTTCAATCCCACTCCTCCCTCCAGGTCTTTAAAACAGCTGTTCACCACCATCTCTTATCTTCCCTCATCCAAAACCTTGATCTTTTCTACCCCCGCTAATTCACCCCAGATACACTTTTTCGAAATTCCAACTTCTTTCCTGGAAGTCCTTGCAGTGTCCTTATGTTTTATACCTCTCCCACCTCCCCCCAAGCCATCTCCCTCCCACAGTTCTCTCGATGTCCCTGCTCTCACATGTTGTGTTTGTGTCCTTCCCCCTCTCTCCCCATATTGTCTACCGCTCCCCTTATTTTGTGTTTTATGTGTCAATTTGTGTCGATTTGATTTTTTGTTTGATTAATGTTAGCCCTTTCACGAGCCTCGATCTTGTATACAAAAATAAATAAATAAATGCAATACCCTCTCCTCTGGCGAGTAATTATCCAAATGTGAATCATAGTGGTGGGGGGGGGGGGGGGGGGGTTATGCAGTGTTAATTAGTCGTAGGGATAAAGGAAAATTTCCCCCGTTCGTTCGTAATACCCCGCTGTGGCCAACCGAAACATTTCTAACATCAGCTGGCCAATCTTGTGGCATTATCGCTGACATTCGCGGGTTTTGGCTCGCCATTTCCAAGACTTTCATCGACCTTCACAGATTATCGTCGACATTCTCGGGATTTGCCTCACCATTCGCGGATTTTCTTGCTATTCGCGTTTTGTTCTTCTCTATTCGCGGATTTTCGCAACTCGAGGCATTTTGCAGAAATGTATCCCCCGCGAATATCAATGCAATCAACAAACATTCATGTTTACCTGTGAAATTGAGAAAGCATTCAATAAATACCCTACAAACTTGGAAACCTCAGAATAATATGGGCCAATGACAATTTGAGATGCACAAGACTCTGGTTTTCCAACGTATGTGTGTTTTTTCAACAACAAAAAGCTCTTTTTTAAGACAATGGGCAATGAAAAGCAACTTTCATAAATATTAAAACCCAAAGTGATGTTGGGAAGGAGTTTATGATTCTCATTAATTTGTGTAACATAAAACACCATTGCCATAGTCCATTGCAAATGCTCTGGGTGAATTCTGAAATACAATCAAATTATTGAATTATTTATTTATTGGAAAAAAGTTAGTGTTGATTGCAGATCTCTCATAGACGTCATACATTACAATCTCACGTAATACTAAAACGGAATTAATTTCCATAAGCTTACTTTGTACAACCTCTTGCAGGAGGAGGTTGGGTCAGAGGTAGATTGACGAAATCATTGGCAGAGCGCACCTTGAAAAGACCTCCGATAATGATGTCTCCACTTGCTGACAAACTCTTACCCTCGTCGAAACTGTGACAGACACTTCCAGATACTGATTGAAAAGTGCAACACAACACAGTTATCCTGACAACGTCCATCGACACAAGGTGTCCCAAATGTTATGTTGGCTGGAATATTTGCACAACACTAATATCTTGATTCTCTAAAATGAAAATTTAATTTTATCTGCTTTGTTGTTCAACAATGAATATTTCGCACTCTCAATCTGTATTGTCAGAATTTCTATTTTAAAGCCCTTTCACAAGTCCCTTTTGAGTTGTAATTTTCAATAAAGCATCATCTGTGCTTAAATGTAAATTCCCAATGCAGATGAAACTTTAATGATGTACTAATTTATTTTAACACGTTTTTCGTAATCGATATTATTTATTTGGAATATCAAAATTATATTGAAAGTTTGACAATTTATGAATGGTGATAATTTTGATTACCGTCTATGTAAGGGTTAGGGTTATGAGTGCAATTGCAGAGTTAACTTTGAATGGATCTTCACACTTCACACTTGTGTACAAGGTCATTAATGAAACAATGAAACCCACATGTCTCGACAACCAACAGTAGCGTGAAGAACCGCAGGCTTATGTGAAAGATGTAAACTTAAAACCTACAGACAAAAAACCGATATACTTAAAATCTACATATGTAAAACCTATACTGTATACAGTACTTAAAACCTATACACTTAAAACCTACATACGTAAACATACATATGTAAAACCTATATACATCAAACCTACATACAAAAAACCTATATACTTAAAACCTATACACTTAAAACCTAAATACTTAAAACCTACATACTTAAAACCTATATACTTAAAACCTATATACGTAAAACCTATATACTTAAAACCTATATACTTAAAACATACACACTTAAAACATATATAGATAAAACCTATATACATAAAACTTACATACTTACAACCTACATACTTAAAACCTACATATTTAAAACCTATATTCTTAAAACCGATGTACTTAAAATCCATATACTTAAAACATACACCCTTAAAACCTACATAATTAAAACCAACATACTTAAAACCTATCTATCTATAATTCCAGTAATCTCTGTGTGTGTGTGTGTGTGTGTGTGTGTGTGTGTGTGTGTGTGTGTGTGTGTGTGTGTGTGTGTGTGTGTGTATGCGACCGCTGTTTCTCGACAACTACCGGTCCGATATACTTGAAACTTGCCAGGTATATTGCTGGGGACCCGAGGATGTGCCTTTTCAAGGTTTTAAATTAATCGGACAAGTAGTTACCGAGCTATGGCGATTTCTTTACCAAACTCCGCAAGCCGTTCGCTTTGGACAAAACCATTGCATGTAAATAGAGGGGGGGGGGGGGGATTGTCACCGTACTCGCAAGCCGTTCGCTTTGGACCAAACCATTCCATGTAAATAGAGGGGGGGGGGATTGTCACCGTACTCGCAAGCCGTTCGCTTTGGACCAAACCATTTCATGTAAATAGAGGGGGGGGATTGTCACCGTACTCGCAAGCCGTTCGCTTTGGACCAAACCATTTCATGTAAATAGAGGGGGGGGATATAATTTTAGATATATATATAGTACGGGCATGCCCTAGTATACTTAAAACCTATATACTTAAAACCAACATACTTAAAACCATAAAACTTAAAACCTACAAACTTAAAACCTACATACTTAAAGCCTGCTTATAAGTTCACAACGTTTCTGCGATCTGCCTTTATCAAGTGTGGGTTGACTAAAGAGAAGGTTTATTCCAACCTTTCGAGCAATGTCTTCGACAGGGGAGTAGGAAAAAGCCCGACGAAGACCATTGCTTGAAAGCTTGGAATAACCAGAAGGGCGCTCGGTGGAACGCATACCTCCACCAGGCTGAACAGTTTATGTTTTGTATCTCACTGATAGGCCGGATCTGGATTTGGACCTGAACCCAAAACTACTCGGCTTGTTCTTGTCACCTCACCAACTCGGCCACAAAGTTTAGTCATAACTCGTCCACAGCTACTTTAAATATCATGTTATATATCGCTTTTTGCCCGATCTCTCAATGGTGAAGAATCACTTAAAATTTTAATAACACTTTTATCCGAATCCCGATTCAGATCTTCAGCAAAATCGAATCGATTTTCACCCCTCAGCCCAAATTGGGCTAAGGGGTATTGTCGTCACGGGCGTCGTCCGGCATCCGGGCGTCCGTCAACTTTTGGTTTCCGTCGATTTCAAGGAGAACGGCTTGTCCTATTAAATCCATTTTTGCAGTGTGTGTTGAGGTTGAGTAGAGGAATGTTCCTTTCGAAAATGGGTGCGCTGCGATTTTCAATATGGCCGCCACGGCAGCCATCAGGGCGTCCGTCAACTTTTGGTTTCCGTCAATTTCGAGCAGAACGGCTCGCCCGATTAAATCCATTTTTGCAGTGTGTGTTGGGGTTGAGTCGAAAAAGGTTCCTTTCGAAAATGGGCGCGCTGCGATTTTCAATATGGCCGCCACGGCAGCCATCTTGAAATTGGTTTCCATCAATTTCGAGCAGAACGGCTTGTCCGATTAAATCCATATCTGCAGCGTGCGTTGGGGTTGAGTAGAGGAAGGTTCCTTTTGAAAATGGGCGCGCTGGGATTTTCAATATGGCCGCCACGGCAGCCATCTTGAAATTGGTTTCCATCAATTTCGAGCAGAACTGCTTGTCCGATTAAATCCATGTTTGCAGTGTGTGTTGGGATTGAGTCGAGGAAGGTTCCTTTCGAAAATGGGTGCGCTGCGATTTTCAATATGGCCGCAACGGCAGCCATCTTGAAATTGGTTTCCGTCAATTACGAGCAGAACGACTTGTCCGATTAAATCCATTTTTGCAGTGTGTGTTGGGGTTGAGTAGAGGAAGGTTCATGGGTGCGCTGCGATTTTCAATATGGCCACCATGGCAGCCATCTTGAAATTGGTTTCCGTCAATTTCAAGCAGAACGGCTTGTCCGATTAAATCCATTTTTGCAGTGTGTGTTGGGGATGAGTAGAGGAAGGTTCCTTTCTAAAATGGGTGCGCTGCGATTTTCAATATGGCCGCCACGGCAGCCATCTTGAAATTGGTTTCCACCATGCATGGGCTGAGGGGTTATGCCCGCTTTGCGGTGCTATTTATTTTTTTTGAATACAGAATCGAGGCTCGTGTAAGAGCTAACACATTGAACATGAAAACGTGCACAGACACATAAAACATAAAATGAAGGGAGCAGGAGACAAGAGAGCGAGGGAAGCACATAAGTTCAACAACAGTAGAACAGGGACGTTGGTGGATTCGTGGAAAGGGGGGGGGGGGGCTGGGGAGGAGGGAAGGATACACGGTATAAAGCAAATTAACACTTCTAGGAATTTCAGGAAAGACGTTGGAGATAGAAAGAGGCGGATTTGGGGTGTTTTAACGGGGGTAGCAAAGATCAAGTTTTTGGATGGGGGAAGACAAGAGATGGTGATGAACAGCTGTTTTAAAGACCTGGAGGGAGGAGTGGGATTGAAGGGAGTGGGGGAGTTTGTTCCAGAGGCAGGAGAAAAGGGGAATGAAAGAGTGAAGGTGAGCAGAGAGCCTAGATTTGGCATTTTGACCATAACAGGGTTGTTGGCAGATCTAAAGCGACCTGTAGGAATATTTGGGGGACATAGCACATAGAGAGCTGGGGGAGCAAGGCTGGAGAGGAGTCGGTAGAAGACGGAAAGACCACCAAACTGCCTGCGGTGAGTGAGTGAAAGGCCCTCAGAATCCGCTTCATCGAGGGAGATTCCAATGATTCTGAAAGCTTTGGTTTCAACCGCGTGATGCCGAGCTAGGTGTGTGGCAGGAGCACCAGTCCAGAGGGGAGAACAGTATTCCATTGCGGATGAAAACCTTGTACGTGGTGAGGAGCTCAGAAGTGCCAAGGAAGGACTTCGCATGATGGAGGATTCCCAGACATTGACTGGCTTTGGAGGCCAGCTTGGAAATGTGGTTTTCCCAGGAAAGATCATGGCAGATAGTGAGACCCAAAAGCTTGAGTGACAGAACTTCTTCAAGATGATTGTTCAGAAAGTAGATTGTAGGGTTGTCCAGTCGGTTTTTTCGGAGAGACAATGTGACAGTGTGAGATTTGAAAAGGATTGAAAGACATGTTCCACTTCTTTGAGCAGTTTGTGATATTGTCCAGGTCTGCAGAGAGTGAAGAGGCTGCAGACTGCCGATCTGAGGGATGAGGTATGGAGCGGCAGAGAGTGAAATCATCAGCAAAGAGATGTAGAGGATTTTCCAGTGAGTTACAGAGATAATTAATGAAGACCAGGAAAAGCACAGGGCCAAGAACACTGCCTTGGGGAACTCCAGCCTGAACAGGGAGGGGAGATGAAAAAATTCCATTTAGGGCCACACGTTGACTGCGACCAGAGTGTAAGTGCTCAAGCCATGTGTGGAGGTTTCCAAGGATACCATAGGAGGAGAGTTCGCTGAGCAGAGCGGGGTGCCAGACCGTATCGAAGGCGCGAGATATGTCAAGGGAGACAGCTCTGATTTCCTGTTTGGCATTGAGGAGCTCCATCCATTGTTGAGACAGCAAAAGCAGCATGTCCAGAGTAGAATGCCCTGGTCCTTGTCACATTAGTCCTTGTCACATACACAACCTGTCCAACAAGTTTCGTCCAAATGCGTCTATAACTTTTTGAGATATCCTGCTATGTATAGTTTTTGACCATATTTCTCAATGGTGAAAAATCACTTAAAAATTATACTAACCGTATCCTAATCCAAAATTTGACCAAAATCTAATTATTTCGTCCTTGTCACATACACTTCCTCTCTGCCAAATTTTGTGTGAATCCGTCCACAACATTTTGAGATGTAATGTTCACAGACAAACAGACAAACAGATAAAACAAACAGACAGGGGTAAAAACATAATCTCCATTCACCTTTGGTGGTGGAGGTAATAAATCTTCTATGTAATTAGCCTCCATATCAGGTGTTGAAACTTTCGTTGTATTATGCTTACATGACCCTAAAGTACGGCTGCAAAATTATTACCTTTCTCATTCGTATCGGTGATGACTCGTCACGGACACATTTGTTCACCTGCGATAACTTTAATGCTCACATAAACTATATGTTATTCATAGAATACTTACCCTGCGCTGTCAACTTGTTGCGAGCCAATTCTTCTGTTTTTTAAGGATTTTTTTCTTTGATCCACTATGGCTGCAAGACCACATGAGCAAGTACATAATAAATTTATGTTTTCTAATATAATTGTTGGTAAGATCATACTCAATAAATTTCAAACTGATCAGACTAAGCGTTGTCCATGTCGAATTATGACGTCATAATTAAGGCACAAATGAGGTCATCGTTAACAAAACCTATTCTACGTATTGAGTTCCTTACAATGAGCCATGCTTCAATTTTTTCCATGAAGCGGTTTTGGAGATATAGAGGTGTTACGTTTTTCCAAGATGGCGTCCATACCACGTGAACTATGACGTCAAAATTGATAATTAAAAAATTATACAGGCGGAGGCGTTCCTATGGTAAAAGTTCATGACAATCGGACCAACGGTTGCCGAGAAAATGAATTTTAAAAATGCAGACATGTACGCCACACGTACATACGCAAGTACGCATTTACGCAGCCGAGTGCATAACCTTGCATTTTGCTTCGCGAGCGCAGGTTAAAAATGCAGACATGCCCGTACGCACGCATGCCACATATACGTCACATGTACGTAACTGAATACCTAACCCTGATTTTGGCTTCAGGAGCTCAGAGTAATAAACAGACATGCGGTACCCATCTGTGCTCGATCTGGTGATGCACTTTCTCAAATGTATTCCAATGGTGGTTTCAAAGTTATGATGTCATAGCCCCAAAACATCAAAGCGACCTCTCTTGTTCGTTTTCATGTGTCGTCTAGCCAAAGGTATTGCTGTAATCAACATTGAGAGGGCTTCCATTCAACCAATAACGTCACCAGATTCTGTGCATGAACAGAATTTCGATATTTCATGACGTCATTGACGGTTTCTCCTGATCCACGTGAGCTTCAGGACCCCTGGTCCTATTTTTGTTTGAGACATGGGCCTACTGCTGTTACGACAGGTAAACAGTCCGGAGCAAAACCTAAGTCCAAATACTGATTTAATTTTGGGTTTCAGCATTTGAATATATACAAAAAAAGCAAATCACACTGGGCCAATGGGCCTTTTGTTATGATGGGTAAAAGTACAAAGAAAAAGTGTCTTGGGCCCTTTGGGTCCTCTGGGTGTTTTGGGTCCTCGGGGTCTTTTGGGTCCTGGGGATATTTTGTGTTATTGGGGTATTTTGGGTCCTCGGCATTGTTTGGCTTGTTTGGGTCTTCAGGATATTGTCATGTGACTACCCTCTGGTGAACACCACAGGGTGCCACAGACGACCAAACGAGCATAACATTCCGAGGCGTACAATTCAATATGACGGTATTCGTTATACGTGTGTGGAGGAAGAGACCGAAGAGCGCTTACCTTCACGGATCTCACCGGCAGTCTTCACACCTGGCTAAACTAACAAACAATGCAAAAGGTAACTCTACAAAAATACTGGTTTTATGAAAGAAAATGCAGGTAACAAAATAAAACACGGCAAAATAAAATTATGATTCCTAAATGGAGTGCTACTAAACGGACCCGAATACAGACAAAGGGAAATATAATAAAATAATAAATAGATGTGATTTGGTGGCACTTATCTCAAATCGGCTCGTTTATCTTGTCAGGAATCGTCAAAGATCATCTGAGGCCTTGGCAGGAAATGCACATTCGTTGGCGCGGAGTTCATGGGCGGGGAAAAAACCAGGCCTCCATGCACAGTTTGCTCTTCCAGCTGCGCTTATTTCATCGTCCTCACGTGGGAAACCGCAGCTCTCGGTCCGCGGCTATTTCTTCTCACGACCAATAGCAATATGTCCTCTACACGGCCACTAGTAAGATCTCTGATGGTGTCCAAAATTGCGATGGTGTCCGTACGCGATGGTGTTCATAATCAGAAGGGGTGAGAAGAGGTCAGCACACGACCATTCACAATGAGATTCACAATGAGAAGGACCAAAAGGACGTCGATGCCGAGAGAAATAAAACGTCGACCGTTCACCAACAAAGTGTTACGGATTCGTCACTTCCATTGTGGTGGCTTTCATCCACTTGAGACATTTCTGGTTCCTTGTATTATTATTATTGTTGTTTGAGGGAAATAGCAATTATTATTGTCAAAAGGTAAAAGGAATGTTTTAAAAATGAAACCGGATCAGGAACCGGAAGACGAAGAAGAAGAAGGGAAAAAAATGGCGGAGCGAATGAGTCGGACAAGAAAGCCGAGTTGCTCTGGGTTCTGAAGCGAACGTTGGCGAGCCAGAGACACTAGCGAACTTTCGGGTTTCCAGGAGAGGAATTCCTACGACGGAGTTGTCATCGCTGTGACCGGTCAACCTGCATGTCAGGTTTTGCGATTGATTCTGGAGAGAATCATCGCCATGCCGTGCGCCATGAGACCGGGTCGTCGGCCATTTTGACTCGCGCAGGATTTGTGCTTCGCTCGCGGTTTCGTTTCTTTTCGACCATTCTAACCGCATTCAGACGTCGATCTGGGCGAGTGTGTGACGTCGATTTTTGAAGGCTAATTCATTCATACCTGAGGGTGTGATCTATCAGTTGCCTGTAGGGCACCTTTGGATTTCCCAGTCGCCTTGAGGGCGCCTTTGTACAGCTTCGGCTGTGCGACTGCCCTGGCCATCCGCACGGGATTCTGGTCCACCATTCTAGCGATCGCTGGAGCGAATCAACTTCGTCTTGGAGCCGGGAATAAGAGACATTGGGGAATGTTCTTGTTACACTCACTTGGAGCACAGTGAGTTATGTATTGCAAAACTGATGGTACCATCATAGGACATATTGATTGTACTTTTGAATACTATTGTTGTTGTACTGTTATTCTTGTGTGATCTCAATACAATATTTGTTTGTGAGTAACCATTGGGGTGGCTTCTCCATTGATCTTTGACACACCGAATAACACATTTTTCTGCCGTGACGCCTCTCGGGGCTCGGAGGTACACCATGACCAGGGGGACGGGGAGGAGCACGTAACACAAAGTCCAAAACGAGAAGAGGCAAGAAGCTGTCGGCACACGACCGTTCAATGTCAAAGTCCAGAAAGAGAGGATGCAAGCGTCAAAATGTCGGCCAGAGCGTTCTTTTATCGTTGTCTATTACATCATCTTAACACGTCCCGGTGTCCGACCCTATCAGCAAGTTCCATCTTACCAGTCCCCTGTAACAATCAAATCCCTATCCAATCACTGCTCTTCAGGGCATGGCTCATGGCCCTGCCTGTCCTCTGCGCTCACCAAGTTGGTGTTGTCAGCGATAGTGCTTCATGCCTGATTTCTCGTTTTGTTTTTATATTTAGTGCAATTAAATGCGCGATTCTGGCTCGATTTGTGGGTGCATGTGTCAAAAGGAACAAAGGAATAGACTACAGAGGCAACGACACACAGGGGATCAATTTACCCAAAATCCCTCACTAATTAACAAGCCCCACCCCTCCGTTGGGGATGAAGATACAAGTTTACCTGAAATCCGATGTACACAAATTCCCTATTTATGGTACATTGATGTTTCTTCTTCTTCACAACAGTCGGAGCACACTACCTATGCATACTACCTGGTCTACAGTAACGTACCCAGCTGGATCGAACCCAGTCATACCCAGCTGTTCCTGGACTCTGTGTCCTTTCCTCCTGAAATGGTGGAAAAGTTTCTGTCAACCCTCGACTCTGATTCTGGAACTGGACCTGACGGCATCAGCCCACAGGTCCTAAAATCCTGCTCCACCACTCTTTCACTCCATCTCTCTGTTCTCTTCCACCTCTCTTTTGCTCAAGGTCATCTGCCATCAGCTTGGAAATCAGGCAACATCACAGCTTTACACATAAAAAGTGCAAAAACAGATCCTTGCAACTACAGACCAATAAACCTTCTCCCAATTATCAGCAAAGTCCTGGAATCCATCATTGCTTCGGATATCAAATCTTTCCTCTTCTCAAATGGCTTGATCTCTGATCAACAATTTGGTTTCAGATCTGGTCACTCTACTCTGGACATGCTGCTTCTGTGTCTCAACAATGGATGGAGGTCCTCAATGCCAAACAGGAAATTACAGCTGTCTCCCTTGACATATCATGTGCCTTCGATATGGTCTGGCATCCTGCTCTGCTCACCAAACTCTCCTCCTATGGTATCCATGGAAATCTCCACGCTTGGCTTGCGGACTTCCTCTCTAGTCATAGTCAATGTGTGGCCCTGAATGGGTTTCTCTCATCTCCACTTCCTATTCAGGCTGGAGTTCCCCAAGGCAGTGTTCTGGGCCCTGTGCTCTTTCTGGTCTTCATCAGTGATCTCTCTGACTCTCTTGAAAATCCTCTCTATCTCTTTGCTCATTACTCCACTCTCTGCCGCTCCATTCCTCATCCCTCAGATCGGAAATCTGCAGCCTCCTCACTCTCTGCAGACCTGGACAAAATCACAGACTGGTCAAACAAGTGGAACATGTCTTTCAATCCTGACAAATCTCAAACTCTTACTATGTCTCTCCAAAAACACTGCCTGGACAACCCTCCCATCCACTTTCTGAATAATCCTCTCCAAGAAGTTCTGTCACTCAAGCATTTGGGTCTCACTATCTGCCATGATCTTTCCTGGGAAAACCACATTTCAAATCTGGCCTCCAAAGCCAGTCGCCAACTGGGTATCCTCCATCGTGCGAAGTCCTTCCTTGGCACACCTGAGCTTCTTACCACATACAAGGCTGTCATCCGCAGCTCAATGGAATACTGCTCTCCCCTCTGGGCTGGTGCTCCTACCTCACACCTAGCCCG
This sequence comes from Myxine glutinosa, assembly GCF_964187855.1. NCBI lineage: Eukaryota > Metazoa > Chordata > Myxini > Myxiniformes > Myxinidae > Myxine > Myxine glutinosa. Next base: position 204,161,791 of record NC_136263.1, read on the forward strand.
GCTTCTCGCTGTTGAAACCAAAGCTTTCAGAATCATTGGAATCTCCCGCGATGAAACTAACTCCGAGGACCTTTCACTTAGTCACCGCAGGCAGGTTGGTGGTCTTTCTGTCTTCTACCGACTCCTCTCCAGCCTTGCTCCCCCAGCACTCTCTCTGTGCTCTGTCCCCCAAATATTCCTACAGGATCTTTCCAGTTCTCTGGGTCTTTTTGGGTCTTTGGGGTCTTTTAAGTCCTCTGGGTATTGTGGATCTTTGGGATCCTTTTGTTCTTTTGGGATCTCAGGGCTTTTTGGATCCTCTGGGTATTTTGGGTCCTTGGGGTATTTTGGGTTTTTAGGTCCTCAGGGTCTTTTGGATCTTCAGGGTATTTTGGGTCATCATGGTATTTTGGGTCATTTGGGTCTTTTGGGTCTTCAGTGTCTTTTGGGTCCTCTGGGTCTTTTGGTTCCTTGGGTTATTTTGGGTCTTTTGAGTCCTGGATTTTTTGGGTCCTCTGGATACTTTGGGTTTTCAAAGTATTTTGCATTGGGGACTTTTGAGTCATCATGGTATTTTGGGTCATCTGTGTCTTTTGGGTCCTCAGTGTCTTTGGGGTCCTCTGGGTCTTTTGGGTCCTCAGGGTCATTTTGGTCCTTTTTGTCCCTCAAGGTCATTTGGGTCTTTTGGGTCCTTTTAGTAGGTATCTTTGGTAATTTGGGTATTTTGGGTCCTCTGGGTCTTTTGGGTCTTTGGGGTCCTCACAGTATTTCGGGTCATTTGGGTATTTAGGACATTTGGGTCCTCAGCATCATTTATGTATTTTGTGTCTTTGGGGTGTCTTTTGGGTTCTTTGGGTTAAGTATTTCATGTTACAATTGTGGGTGGCATCAGGAAAATTGACCAACCAATGGGTAAAGAGCAGGCATGCACACATACATACATACATACATACATACATACATACATACATACATACATACATACATACATACACACATTTGCTCCATTATATACCATACATAGGTTATGATAGGGATATATTTTTAGACAGTAGTATGTAATAGATGAATCAAGTATGTAATAGATGTAATAGCTGAATCCGCCCCCCCCCCCCTCCCTTTCCCACACCTCCTGCCCCCAAGCCCTCTCCCTCCCACACTTCTCCCTGCTCTCAAATGTTGTGGTTGTGTGCTTCCCCTTCTCTCCCCATCTTGTCTTCCGCTCCCTCTTTTTGTATATTTTGTTTGTCTGGTTGATTTGTTTGTGAAATAAATGTTAGCTCTTTCACGAGCCTCGATTCAGTATACAAAAAAGAAATTCAATGTCCATAACTTTGTCAGAAGAAGAATCACAAATTTTAATTCCCGAGGAGGACAACACTTTCTGTCCACAAGGAAATACACAGCAAGAAACAATAACCTTTATCAAACCAAGGAGAACATCTTACAATTCCCAAAAGCACATTGCAAGATTCACAGAAGGTCCCAAGTGAAATCCTGGTACAGTAGAGATGTACATCAAAAGAAACATCATAAGGATACAGTAGCATGCACAGTACACAGTGAACATATCATGTAAACATACAGAATCGACCAGCCAAGTGAAGTATCCTAAGTACACCATTTACAGCATTACAAACCCCGTGAAAATCCTAAAGTACAACAACCCAACATCTTACAAACCCAGTGATAATCCTAATATTTTTACGTCAGTCCTGACCATTATACAATTTGAAGTGGGAGGAGCAAGTGCAGGGGAAGGAGCGAAGAGAGGGGAGGAGAGCAGTAGGATTGGTTAGGCAAAGTGTGGGTGGGAGGGAGCAAAGATCGGGGGATACAATGTGATTGGTCGAGTGAAATATTGAGCAGAGGGATATCCCGTTGTTTGAGGAATGCATATTAAAATCTCCTTAATGAGGAAGATATGTTCTTCGAGACTCTTCGGCGTCAAGGTTCTCTCAATCACATGCAAAGAAAGTAAAAACTTTATATATATTTAATAATTCAAACTTTTAAATATTATCTTAGAAAGAAACAAGCATATCAAATTCATCTTTTTCAACCGCAAAACTCATTTTAACATTATTGTTTCCACAGGACCTACCAGTTGATACAAGGATTATCATACAATCTATCTATAATTCCATTAATCTCTGTGTGTATGTGTGTATGTGTGTATGTGTGTATGTGTGTATGTGTGTATGTGTGTATGTTTGTCTGTGACCGCTGTTTCTCGACAACTACCGGTCCGATATACTTTAAACTTGCCAGGTATATTGCTGGGGACCCGAGGATGTGCCTTTTCAAGGTTTCATATTAATCGGACAAGTAGTTACCGAGCTATGGCGATTTCTTTACCAAACACTGCAAGCCGTTCGCTTTGGACCAAACCATTGCATGTAAATAGAGGGGGGGGTTCTGTGGTCGTTGCGAATGGACCAAACCATTCATGTAAATAGAGGGGGGGGGGGGGTTCTGTGGTCGTTACTGCCACGTGGTTTCAAAGTTTTTTTTTGTTGTTGTTGTTTGCACGCATGTTTTTTTGCACCCACGTACGGGCACGCCCTAGGATGTTTACACACACACACCCCTACACAAATTTTTTTTTTTTTTTTTTTTGGCAAGGAACGGGCACCCACGTACGGGCACGTCCTAGCTTATATATAGTACGGGCATGCCCTAGTATTGTAAATTAACACAATAGCAACATGAGTTTTTAATAAGTCATGTTAAAACTTCAAAACAGGCATGCAATAAGAAAGTCCTTATTAAATCAAAAGGTCACTCAGTAGCTATGACAACCACATCTTGCAAACTCATCTTTTCTCTCATAAGTCAAAATCATATATCAGAGGTATAAACCTATATACCCTTACAAATGATTTTTACTGAGAAGATATTGGATCAGAGAGCCAGAGAGAGCTAGCCTACCAGACTGCATGTACATGGATTTGGAATTAGTGGGGCAACTTAGCATAACAATTGTGCATTTTGTGAGGAAAGCACCAAATTTGGCACACTAGTAGACTATCATATTATGAAAATATCTGGATATTGGGCCATCTCAGATTCAGAGATTTGATTTTTGCAAGATTTCGATTCAAATGGGATCGAAGAGAACACCTTCTTCGTCTTCTGTACAGTGAAGTTGCCAGCCCTGAATTATCTGGCTTCATCTGGGTGCTTCATTGGGAGTGCAACCATGTCCCTCAGGTGAACAGGGATCCACCTGGCATAGTGTGTGTGGTCTAAGGCATGGAACCATGGGACCAGTTCCGTCAGGGCATCAAGGTGCATCGTGAATGAAGCCTGCCGCAGAGAACGCATTTAGACCAGTACCAACATCTCTAGTTCCAGCACAGTTGCTCAGTACTGAAAGTTGGGAATGTCACTCAGTACTGAAAGTTGGGATCCCAATGAATGGGATCACTTCTCCTCTCTGGTGACACCCGTCTTCGAACTCAGGCAGGTCTTCTGCATCATCAGCATATGTCATACAGTGGCGTTCATACGCATAGTGTTGCAGGATGTGCAGTGCCGCTGCAGTGATTTGATGAGCTCTTCTTGTGCGGGTGACGTGGGCAGCATGCAGGAAGGAGTCGGCCGTCCCTGGCATTGCAATCTCAGCTTGCAAATCTGCAAAATCTGCAAATCTTGCAAAATTCAAATCTCTGAATCTGAGATGGCCCAATATCCAGATCTTTTCATAATATGATAGTCTACTAGTGTGCCAAATTTGGTGCTTTCCTCACAAAATGCACAATTGTTACGCTATATTTAGCTTAGCTGCCGGACTAAATATGTTTATAGGATTTTACACTTTAGACTAACTTTTATCAAACACTAATAAGCTATAAGTTTTATTTGATTCAGTGTTTAATTATTGTTCTTTTGAAAGATTTACTGAGAACGTTGACAATTCCATAAAACTATCTATTAAATTAGCTACAAGTGGAAGTAGAAAAAAGGGTGCGCTGAGCCCATCCTCCATCGGCCAGCGCAGAGTGACTCATCCACTTCTATTGTCCAACTCTGCAAATTAATTACCATGTATTTTGCATAGCTTCGACCTTGTACTGAGTCGATTATTCACTAGTTTTACCAAACACAATGGGATTTGGAAAGCAGTTCAGTGAATGCTAATTACTTCAGACGCCCAGGTCAGACATTGTGGCATCAGTTGTATCATTTTATTATTTGTTGTCAATTGGATTATTTTACATTGAAAAACAATATCCTTCTACAACTTATTTATATAACTAAATAAAACATTTCATTTCATTTATCATTTTGGTAAGACCTGATCCAACACTATATTTCAAAAAACACCCTATCTGTAATCATAATACCCTCAGTCATAAAATGATTTTACCATGACAATATGTGGTCTACCATTGCCTCTACTAAGATTTTACTTTGCCCGAGCAAACAAATTTGGTCAGAGTGTCAGAGATGACTTTCCTACTGAAGGAAATCCCAACTCCTGCATGGAAACCACAAAAACTTGCACACGAGGTGAGCAGGTTGTAGCTCATAGAAATTACTTGATTCATAAATTTTACACTTCCGCAATCTCTCCTCTGGTCCTGTATCCAGGACCACAACATAGAAGTGTTCAATTTAATCATCTCAGTCACAGGTTGACCCTGTTTTGAGGAACAATCATTCAGAATTTTAACCATGCTTTCACAAATAATTCCTGTTCTTTTTTCCCTTAGGTCCTCAGGTTAAATTTTTCCAAATTCACCTGAGGATCCCTGTCCAATGGTTCTCCACGGATATACCTTCTTGTAGCCTGGGCAGATTTTTTGGAACAGGTGAATAAAGGTCTCCAACGTAGGCCATTTGCTTAGCCCATCGTCTGGCAGTATCCCTTATTTGCGATAGCAGTGCATCCAATTGTTCTTTCGGCTTCCATGTCTGGAACCATCTAAATAGTGAGGGGAAGTATGAGAGTGTAACATCAAATGGAATCAATACAGATCATTCATGCACATCTCTCGGAAAGTCTCATTGCGACTTGGAGGTTTGGGAGATGTAGTTGCAAAGAATTTAGCAGTGAAGCATTTAGTAACTAGTGCCGGTATGCATTTGATAAGGCACAACACAATCAGAATCACAAAAAGAATGGTGCAAATGAATTTCAGTATAGAAGCACCCCAGCCTCCAAAGGTACTGACTAGCCAAAATGTGATTCCCCATGTTTCTTTAAAGTAATTATGCAATTTTGCCCCTTCGTTCTTGATTTTTTTTTGTCAAATCAGTAATCCGTTCAGAGTTGTCTGGAATATAGGTACAGCATTCTGAGCCAATGATGGCACAAGTTCTGCCTTTTTCAGCAAGCAACAAGTCTAAAGCCATTCTATTTTGCATAACAACGGTCCTCATTGCTACAATTTCAGCATTTACTTCCACTTCAACTTCAGCAGTTTCATTGGCAAGCCGTTTTATGCTAGATGCCAATCTTATCAACTCCTGTCCTAATCTAATTGTCCCATACTGGGGAATAAGTATCGACCCAGCCCAGTCTCCTATTGAGACGGCTCTACGTCCTCTTACATGCATGGCGTCCACGGGAGAACCCACTACCAGATGCATGTGCGGAATAACGTAACCGGGAAAGCAAGAGCCTGTCCACCTGGGGGAAAGCCAAGGGTAGGCTCTAAAGCCGCATACAAAATAAGTGGTGTTACTAGGCACTTCAGGACGATTAACACGTGGTCCATTCTTACCCTCCTTTCGTTTATCAACATCTATGTAAGTCTTACAAGTCGATGTTCCCACATAGAAATCACTCTTAATTTTCCTTTGTAGACAGAACAATCCTATCGGGGGGTCCTTAATGACAAAGTGAGGTCGGTCCTTACGGTAATCATAACTAGGCCTGTAACTACCCGAAAAATCAGTTGGTGTGATGTTCTTTGGCAAAGTGAGATTATACTCCTTATTCCATCCCCAACCCATATATACACAAAGAATTAAGTTAAGCACCCCCCCCCCCCCCCCGTTTTTTTACAACCTCGCACATTACAAGTTTGTTGTCGTCAAAACAGTGTAATATACCCATGATATTCCTATATTTTCTGGAGAAGTGATATTATGGTCACATAAAAACATAACAATCATGCCGTTTTCAATATTTTATTCTGAATAATTTAAGGTGAAATTTTTTGGGAATTTTAGGCATATTTTCACCTCAATTTAAGTATGGAGCTATAGGTCCATCACGGACAGTGTGGATGACGTTTATGTTTTCTAACGTACAGTCATTGTTCTGAGAAGACCTCTAGCGATCATTGCGTCAATAACGTGTGTAGGACCCACGTGATCGGATCACTGACTCAACCCTACGTCTCATAGACCCTGTAAGCCGTCGTATGCGTTGCTGTGGCAGGTTATTGTCATACCAATCATTATTTGATCTCACATACCTTAGAATATATGCCAATGTATACATATACACAAAGAATATATATTAGGGGGTGCTTACCTTAATTCGTTGTGTAGGGGTGCTTAACTTAATTCTTTGTGTATAATCACTTTCATTAAACGGGATTACCTTAAGGGTTATGCCGCTTTGAGCTGATTGTGGTATGTGTGTGCAAACCCAACATTTACTCTTATTTACGCTCTGTGCTTTCATTAGTGACAAGGCAAGATAGGTATTAATACCATAAAGACCGTTCGGGTGTAGGTGATGATCGTGCGGTCCGATTCTCCACTTTTCCCTAACCCTCACTTGTTCAACAGTTCCATTAGAATCTCTCCTCTTTAATTTAACCACACCAGAGCCTGTTTTCCAACACACTGGATCAAGCGAATCATTTTAAAAACATAGAATTAACACATTATAACTGACAATGTAATCAATATCCTGATTATGTCCAACCTTATAACAATTTACATTGGTTCACAAGTTCCCTTAGAACATTTGAAAGATTATATTTCATCACATTTGCACAATCATGTGGTCCTCTCACCAGAAGGTGAGAAGGAAATCAATCTTACTGTAACTTTTTAATAATTCGTCTTCTTTCATCAACCTTACTTTCATATTTTACTTCCAAAATGTCTCGTGTAATTCACAGGTGTTCAACAACAACAACAACACAACAACATGCATTTTAAGGCCATGTTCCCTGCTAGAGCGGGGGTTAGCCTTGCGGTCCCCATGACAATCTTCTCCATTTTGCCCTATTTTCTGCATCTCTCCTTGTTAACCCCCTTGCCCGCATTTCTTCTTCCACCATCTTTAGCCAAGTCTTTCTTGGTCTTCCCCGTCCTCTACTTCCTTCTACATTAACTTCCATCACTCTTCTCAACCAGTCACTTTCATCCTTCCTCAATACATGACCAAACCATCTCAACCTGTTCCTCTTCACAGCATCAATCACAGGCAATATTCCCATCATCTTTCGCAATTCATCATTTATCTTCCTCTCTCTCAACGATACTCCGCACATCCATCGAACCATTCGCATTTCCACCCTTTCCAGCCTTCGTTGCTGCTCTACATTCATTACCCATGTCTCGCTCCGATAAATCATAACACTTCTCACACATGCAGCATACACCTTTCCCTTCAGCTTCAGCGACACTCTCCTCCTCATCAGCACGCCACTCAGTTCCCGAAACTTCTTCCTTGCACATCTCACTCTGCCAACCGTTGCCGAGCTGATCCACCTTGTCCATTCAGCATGTCTCCTAGATAGCAAAATGTTTTCACACCTTCCAGCTTCACGCCATCTCCAAGATCCAACTCAACATTTCCTCCATCTGCAGCTCCCTCTGTGCACACCTTACATTTGAATGTAGCTGCCACACTGGTTAATGACCCTCTCAGACCACTACATTTTTGATGAACCCACTCAGCACACATTGTACATTGAATGGAGTTCACTCCGACACCCTTCCTGCACACAGCACACGGCCACTTCCCAGTTCTTTCCACCTCACCACATGCTTTACCACTTGCCATCACCTTTGTCTTTCCGATATTCACCTTCAGACCTTTTGTCTCCATACATTCCTTCCACTTGTTCATCTTTTCCTTCAGTCCATCCATACTTTCCGCAATCAACACCAGATCATCTGCATACAACAACTCCCACGGTAAACCCTCCTTTACGGTCTGAGCCAGCACCTCCATCACAGCTACAAATAGTAGTGGACTTAGTACCGACCCCTGATGCACTCCCACCTTCACCTCAAACTCACCACTGTTCCCGTCCTTCGTCCTTACAGCTGTGCGTGCTCTTTTGTACATTGCCATCACTACTCTGATCAACCATTCCTCCACTCCTAACTTCCTCAATGCCCATGTCAATACTTTGCGTGGAACCCTATCGAATGCTTTCTCCAGATCAACAAACCCAAAAAACAACTTCTTCCTCTTATCCATGTACTTCTCCTGCAACTGCCTCACAATGAAAAGCGCATCTGTCGTTCCTCTTCCTGGCATAAATCCAAACTGCATTTCGTCGATCTTCACTTTCTTCCTTATCCTCCTCTCCAACACCCTTTCCAATACCTTCATTCCATGCTCCAATAACTTTATCGCTCGGTACGAGCCACACTGCAGAGGGTCACCTTTCCCCTTGTATAGAGGGACGAGGGTACTCAGTTCCCAATCCACTAGAATGCGGCCTTCTTTCACCACCAGATTACAGATCTCTGTCATTCTCTTCACACCCCAACTTCCTGCTGCCTTCAACATATCTCCCACAACTCCCGTCGGCCCTCCCGCTTTTCCACTCTTCATTGCTTTTATCTCTTCCTCAACTTCCTTATCAGTTATCTTCTCTGCCGTTCCTAAAACTGGGTTACTCTCTATGTTGCCATCCCATTCATTCTCTGTATTCAACAGCATTTCCATATATCTTTTCCATCTTCCTTTAATTCCATCTGGGTCGACAACGATTTGTCCCACTTCATCCTTCAAGCAACTCACCCCCATCACATCACACCTCTCTTTCGCTATCTGCTTTGCAATCCTGAATACTGCTTTCTGACCCTCTTCCGAATCCAAGCGTTCTCCGAACATTTTCCTACATGCCTCCGGCGCCTTTGCTACCTCTTTCTTTGCAGCCTTCCTGGCTGCCTTATAACTTTCATGCTCTGCTGTTTCTGCTCCCGTACCCTTCGCCTTCTGCCACTCTTTGAACTTCTTCCTCTTCTCGGCAATCCTCTTTCCAACCTCAACATCCCACCACCATGTTTCCGAGTGCCTCGGTGGTCCTTTTGTCCATCCACATACCTCACCAACGGCTCCCAACAGACTAGCTTTCATTGACATCCAACCACTTTCAAGCTCAACCACATCATCCTCTACCCTACTCAGCCTCTCTTTTAATGCCTCCCTTACTGTCACCTCTTTCAACCTCCACACCTTCATTCTCGGTTGGTACTTCACCCGCCGAGCTCTCCTCGCACCTTTCACCCTTATGTCGCAGACAACCAAGTGGTGCTGTGAAACAGCCTCCTCCCCCGGGATCACCTTTGTGTCCCGGAGGTGCCCCCTATCTCGCCGACGCACCATCAGGTAGTCAACGGTTGTCGTCGACCCACCTGACGTGTATGTAACAAGCTTATTGTCCTCTTTCTGGAACTGAGTATTACAAATCAACAAATCAGCTCCATCAGCAAACTCCAAAATCCTTACACCTTCTCCATTTCTCACACCATATCCGTAACCCCCATGAACTCCCTCAAAACCATCCATACTCCTTCCCACATGTCCATTCAGGTCTCCTCCCACCACAACAACTTCCTCATCTTTCACGTTTTCCATCAGCTTCTCTATCGCACACCAGAACTTGTCCTTCTCTTCATCGCTTCGACCAACCTGCGGAGCATATCCCGAGATGACGTTCACCAAGAGCTTTCCAATCATCATTTTCACCATCATCAACCTATCACTCACTCTAGTCACACTCACCACACTGTCTACAAACTCCTCAGAAAACAGGACACCAACACCATTCACGCCCTCCGGGCACCCTTGCCACACAAACTTGTATTTCTGTCCCTGCCTACCCTTCACCATTCTCACACCACTTCCCTTCCATCTCGTCTCTTGCACACAACATATGTCCACTCTTCTTCTGACCAATACTTCCACCACTTCTCCTGATCTCCCTGTCATTGTCCCCACATTCCATGTCCCAAACCTCAGAAACCGATCTCCACTTCGGGCTGCACCCTGCCCATATGTACTTGTGATTGTCATGGTTCTCTTTTTTGAGGCAATGTTTTTATGGCCGGATGCCCTTCCTGACGCCAACCCTCTTAGTCGTCTCTTATGACATGCAGGGATACGGTGTACCTATTCTGACCAGGGTACACACTGGGAAACGTTTAAAACATGTAAATTCTGGGGGGGGGGGGGGCGTCAGCATCACGGCTGCGGTTTAAACATATTCCAACAATATCCAAACAGAACGATGAAAAAAAAGAAGAAAAAAAAAAAAACACAATCCGGGAAAAGTCTCCAAGCGAGAACGTCGATTTGAGAAAGAAGGAGCAGAGGCGGAAGAAAACGAGATACAGGGGGCGGGGCACAAGCCGAGACGAGGAGGAGAGCGAACAAGCACGTGTCCGGGAGGAGAGAAAGAATCAATATAGAATTATTTGTCTAGGGAGGTGAGGTGAGGGGGAGAAAACAAAATAAAAGAAACAATACAGCGAAGGAAATAACCCAAACTGACAAAACACCGACGGGGGGAGGGAAGCCCCAAGTCACCAGGCCGCGCACGAGGTACGACCCAGAAAACGATTAACTACACACAAGTTTGCACGAACCACAAACCAACACCAACTAGAAACACCCAATAACACGTACACAGCAAAATAACCAGTGGAAATTTGATAAAGACAAGATTGGGAAAACACTCAAACTTCGATGCCGTGGAGAGCTCGAAGCACGCCTCACTCGCCCGAGGAACCGGAAGTCTCTCCGGTCTCCGGGAACCAAGGTGTTCAACCAAGCATCAGCAAATTCTTTTTGCAAATAAAAATAAAAGCAAGAATCCAAAATTAACCATTTATGTATTCTTATTATAATTATCACAGATCTCCTTTGTATCAATTTTCCAACAAAAAATAAAAATGTCTGAAACACATAATTATATGATTATATGATTCACATTACTTTCAGCACATAATTCCTTGAAATCATCATTACCTCCCTTTTTTTCTTTATTTTATAACAAGTAATCAAAAAAAATAAAATAATAATAGGCCTCAATTTTCCCATCCTTACCAATTTTCTTTCACATTATTTTCGTTATCTCACATTCATTATTTTACAAATCTGTTGCCAAGATCTGTATTTTCCTCCTCTCCTTTTTATTAATATCAACCATTTTCTCTCCCCATGGAATAGTCCATTATTCATATAAATAATCATAAGAGTTCTGGAAAACATCTCCATCTTTAAAACTTAGCCAATTATTTTAAACATGTTTTTCCAAAAAAAATAACAAGTCACATTCTTTGTATATTGTCAACATTGTTCATCGTTTAAGTATCATCCAGAACTACATTTTTTATAAACCATCAACTTGTAGATGCATTTATTTATATCCCATTAACCCAAGAACTCTCAATTGCTTGTTTTTTTTTTTAGTAATGCCATATAGCATATATCCATATTTCTTTTCAAAATGTTCCGAACATACACATTAATCCCATTAGACCTCAAATAACCTTCAATCCGAGAAAGAAATTTGTGACATTTCAACAATGATTACAATATCATTGTACTTCTCATCCGTAACAGTTCATTCAAAGGACAGATAGTAGCTATGGATCAGGTGCATGAATATGTAACAGGTGCATGCCCCCAGGGCACCATTTCCTTCCCTTTTCATCCACCTTATAAAATATCAACACCATTCATTAAAAATACTATAAGTATCACATAATTCCACTCTTCCTTCAGTGATGCCAGTTTTCCATCTGGTTCAACATTCACACTTCATTCCATTAATCGGAGCATTAATTCCATTAATTTATCATGAATTGTGATAAAAATTGATCATTTGAACACAAATTGAACAAATTTAATCAAACAAAACACTTCCATTAACTTAACATTCTTTTCACAGCACAAAGTTCACTTGAACATCCTTTTACTTTTATTATTTTTACAAGAAAAATAACCTAGTTTTATCATCAAATTTTACAATTTTCGTATTTCCACTTTAACTAGTGAAAACAAATGACACCGGTATGTAGATGTCCCAAGTTATCAAAATGTATGGTGTTGGTGCACGTAACATCACGATTTTTAGTTAATTTTAAACTACGTAACAGCATGTCCAATAGTTCATACATTTTGTATTTTTCCTCCCTTTTTTAAGATTTACCAATACATCTCGTTTATATCCTTAATTTTAACACAATATCATAACATATCTATTGTAATAAAACGTACAGTACTAATGATTGACCATTTTCATAACCCTTTGTTTTGTAAGGTCCATGCCATCACTAGATCGTAATTTTAACCATGCTTCTTCACTTGTCTCCCAAATATTTTCCATTCACTAAATAAAATGAATTTTATGATTTTTCTCATTATTCAAAAAGTTTACAAAATGTCCCAAATCTGTATATTATTTTATACTGTGGTTACATTAAACCATATATATGTTCATATCTTAATCCAATCAGAAAATTGTCAATTTACCCCTAATATATGTCTGTACCCACATATGTCTGTATATATTTTACAAAATCCAACTTCCATTAAACTGAAAAAATGCTTTGCTGGGCCCATGCAAGATCCCTTACAAATTTTGAAAACTTCCCAAAGACATAACTTCCATTTCCTTTGAAATTTGTGACCACAAACCTTTCGTACTTACACAACATCATAATAATACATAGTCTTTATCAATTTTGCCAATTTTCTGTACTATTATTTTCCCATATCATGGTAGGTGTCATTTTTTAAAGTTTGCTCATAAATATTTGCCTTTTAATTTTTAAAACTACACACAATGTTAACATTTAGACAAACGTTTTTGTCCCACAATATATTATCCAGTGTTTTCCCATCTGGTCTATCATTATTAACATGTGCAGCTCCTTTTTACCTTCCTTGGTCAATTCTCCCCAAAATTTTCACCCAAGATTAATAGCACATATTTTCACATGCCAGATAACAACAACAACGTGCATTTTGAGGCCATTTTCCCTGCTAGAGTGGGGGTTAGCCTTGCGGTCCCCATGACAATCTTCTCCATTTTGCCCTATTTTCTGCATCTCTCCTTGTTAACCCCCTTGCCCGCATTTCTTCTTCCACCATCTTTAGCCAAGTCTTTCTCGGTCTTCCCCGTCCTCTACTTCCATCTACATTCATTTCCATCACTCTTCTCAACCAGTCACTTTCATCCTTCCTCAACACATGACCAAACCATCTCAACCTGTTCCTCTTCACAGCATCCATCACAGGCTCTATTCCCATCATCTTTTGCATTTCATCATTTGTCTTCCTCTCTCTCTCAACGATACTCCGCACATCCACCTAACCATTTGCATTTCCACCCTTTCCAGCCTTCGTTGCACACACGCACACACCCTCACACATGCAGCATACACCTTTCCCTTCAGCTTCATCCTATGACTTCCATGTGAGAGTCATTTTATCATTAAATTTCATTCGACTTTCATAGCGTTCCCATTAACTGGTAAATCAATTGTTCCGAAAATTGTCTTTCAGTTCTATTCCCCATGATGCCCCCCTAAACACACATGTACATTTTGCATGTATGGGATTTCTTGAACTTTATCCAAGAATTTAGTTCAATACAGGGTCTTTTAATTTTAATTTTCCAGAATTTCCAATTCAAATTTATTATCTTCCTTCCTATGAAATCTTTTGTGAAAATTTCATGGAAAGTCACTTCTTTTTCCCAAATTTACTGTAAGTTCTCCAACGATCATGTCCGACCTTGAACATTCCACGAATCCTGCAACAAATTTTCTCATACACACTCAAATTAGAGCTATGTCACATATCTGTTCATGAAATTTCACAAATGAAAATTTTACACACAAGTAATTATCACATTGTAATGACCTCTAAACATTCCTAAACCAATAAGCTAGCCTGGCAATGCTAAATACCCCACACTTCTGTCATCTTAGAAGTCGCTGTTTGCTTTAGACAAATATTTATCAAAGCCTTCAGACAAACTATTAGCAATATTATTCCTAGGATTATCATCAAACCAATGAATGACTCAATTTTTTAATGACTGTACATCCAAACCTAGATATTTTGAGTTTTGTAACTTTAATACCTCAAATTTTCCATTCTTTCCCTCCCTGATCCTTAGATGTAGGGATGGGTTCTTTTTAGGATCATGTTGCATAGAGCATTATTTTCCCAAACAGTGTGAACATTAAACTACACCATTACCTCTGACATCTCACAATTAACATTAGTTTTTCCATGATGTCGCGATATGACCTTATAATCCCATAAAGCTCTTCGTTGCTTTAACATCCAATTGAAAAATCTCATTTAATAATTGAAACAAACAAAGTTACAACATCAACAAAGATATGCAACATCTTGGTTGGTCAACGTCTTTATACTCATTTTGCTTGTCTGTCTACTTTGTTTCCTCGTAACAGCTAGTTTCCTTGTAACCTCTACCTATGAAATAACACTTTCCACAGTTAGACCCATCAAAATTTTCCAATAATCGTCAATTATTCATCTTCATCCGTTTTTCAACAAAACTACATATGGAAAACATGGAGATTTCATCAGTACTATATTCCTTTAAAAAAATAATTTTTTTAATGTTCTGTGCTTTATTAGTGACACAGAAAGATTAATATTATAAAGTCCCATTAGATATGAGTGAAATCATGTGATCCCCATTTCTTATTTCCTTCAACTTCCATTTGTCCAAGATTCCTATATGACTCTCCGAAAGTAAGTGTAGCTATGAAGTCTTGAAGGTGTAAAAATTTGACTTTGAAATTTTATATCAACAAGCATTCAAAAACTATTCTGCCATATTTTGCCTAATTATGTCCGTAAGTCTTCAGATATATATTTTTTAGGTAATTACTGTCACTCCAACACCGAAAATATAATTTCATCTCATAGCAATTTTATAAATAATAATAATAATAATAATACATTTATTTTATATAGCGCTTTTCAAGAAGCCCAAAGACGCTTTGACAGAGTACAAAAAAACAACTGCAAAAAGACAAAAATCAACAGGTAAATAATCAAATCAACAGGTAATAAATAGTATGTCATTTCTCTTGAAGCAATCCAGCCATAAATATTATTTGGAAGTCTTTTGCTGTCAGCACACAATTTCTCTGCTGTCAAAGTTTAAGTTTGGCCCCGGTGACTCCTCAGCTAATTGTCACTTTTTCTTGACAAAAACAAATATCTTTTATATTTATCCCATTAAAATCCCATTACAAATCCAATTAAAATCCCATGTCTTGTCACCCTTTGCATGCTGAAAGATTATTCGTTAAAGCAATTAATTCCATAACTCAGTTTTACCTTACATCCTTACCAAAAGGTTGAATCAAACACCCACTATTGTCCACAATTTTTTTTTTTAATAATCCAGGTCCATATCCACAACATTTTTTTAGAAGTGAAACAAAATTTGTCTGTACTTTGTCTCATCGAATCCACAGTACCAACATCACAACCTCCCATCTGTCTACACCATGTCACAACTCCAATTCATTCTTCAAGTCACAACCCAGAGTGACTTGAGAACTATACCCAGAGTTCTCACCAGGGGGGGGGCAATTTAAATAATTATATATATTTTCATTATTTTACCATTTATCTTGTTCAAAGAATGTTAATTTCGCAAAATTGAGTCAAACCACATCCCTCGCCATTAAATAGCTATTGTAAGCATGCCACATCAATAAGTATCACTTTTTATATGAGCCTCGACCAGAGGGTGGTTGTTACTCACAAACACTCGTCGCGAGCTGTTCCATTAACAACGAACAACATCATTGGTTCATGAAACACACACCGCTTCAATCCATCAACCCTGTCATTATGATTTTGGGATTAAAAAAAAAAAACGCCATAATAATCTTAACTGTATTAATTTGTTCAACACTGTCCGACATTTTGCACACAGGACAGGCAAAATTAGAAGTTACTTGCATTCTCAAATCCACGATCGTGCTGGAAATATAGTGTACGACATTGGGTGGTTTGCCATTGCCTTTCCACAAAGCGCTTAATTATTGTCTTTCATTAAACGTGAAGCATGTCTCAAAAGCTTAGTGATGGACACGGACAAAATTTGACAGACAGATTTTGGTGCTCAACAAAGATAATTGGAACAGCCCTTAAATTAACACCAAGCAGATCCAATCAGTTTAGCCCATCATTTTGACAGCATTCCAAACCTGGAAATCAGACCAACAGGTAATGTTATGCAGACGTTTTACAAAGGACGCCACAGTTTATCAATTTTTATTTGAAGCTTAATGGCAGACAAATCTTTCATATCTAAATGTTTTATTTTTTCCCAAATTCAATTATATATACATATATACTGTGTATATATATATATATATATATATATATATATATATATATATATATATATATATATATATATATATATATATATATATATATATATATATATATGTATACATATATAAACAGACTTGGCATTTAATATGGAATATTTTTTTGGGGGGGTTTAACTTACTTTTCAAGATGACTTAAAACCAAAAGTTCATTGGAATTATGTTGAAATTATTCTAGATTTTGTTAATGTGACCGTTAAAAGAAACAAAAACCACATTTGACATTTCGAAGCAAATAAATTGATCCTTGAAAATGGTGTAAACTGATATCGAACTCAATTCATGGACAGTACTGTGTTAAACTTCTGTACGTTTTCCAGAAGTATCTCTTTATTTCACACATGAGCCAAAAAAATTTCAACAAAAACAAAAGTTAAATCATGACTGGGATTACGGATAGTAGAATTACAGTTCGGTACTTCGTGTAACCCCCACAAGCATTCAGGAGAGCACGTACACGTCGAGGCAGGCTGTTCACGAGATTTGCCAAGGTTTGGACAGGAATCGCTTGCCATGCAATGACAATAGCCTGCTGCAATTCACGCACAGTGGTGGGCTGCTGGAACAAGTTGTCGATTTGACGCGTTACTTCTGCCCACAAGTTCTCTGTCGGATTCATATCCGGGGACATGGCAGGCTACTCCATATGCTCGACACCATGGTCAACAAGAAAGTGTTGGATCATGCGAGCACGATGAGGCCGAGCATTGTCATCTTGGAAGACAAAGTTTCCTCGAAAGGCTGCACGAGCAAATGGAAGCAATGTTTCTTCCAGAATGGCCCTGTACTTGAACTGGTTGAGGTTTCCATTCAGAACAACCAGGTCAGTTTTGCCCCCTGCATGAAAAGCAGCCCAAACGGTCACCCCACCACCTCCAGCTTGGACTCTTGGCACTGTACAATCTTTGTTGGAGGCTTCATGCACTTGTCTGCGCACTCGAATGCGGCCATCTTGACGATAGACCAGAAATCTAGACTCGTCACTGAAGATCACGTGATTCCAGTGTCCTGGCTGCCAAGCAATAGCATGCTGTTTCATGCGGAATTTCGTAAAGCCACCACTCCATGACAAACAGCATTGTCAAGTTGACGGACCATCTCCAGAGGAAGCGGCAATAACTTTTGTAGATGTGCAGCAGTTGTTTTCTACTAATACAGAACCAACAACCCTTATATACCCGATTGTGAAGCCAATCGTCAAATGTACCTGTCCTTACATTTTCTCATGCCACCTGTGATATTATCCTGTTATAGACTTCTTGCTGCGAAAGACAATCAGTGACATGGTTCTTTTGACAAAGAAATCACCGAAGCGTAAAAGAAACTCACCAGATTGATATACAGAGTTCAGAATGTAAACCCAAGTCAAGAATAAAAAAAATTCCATATTAAATGCCAAGTCTGTATATATATATATATATATATATATATATATATATATATATATATATATATATATATATATATATATATATATATATATATGTATATATATATATATATATATATATATATATATATATATATATATATACTTTTCACCTTTGAATAAAAATATATGTACCAACCAAATCTGTTTTCCTGAGTCTGGACCTGCATTGTTGAATCCACCTGTTCCTTCAAGGCACATAAACATGTGCAGGAATTTACAAGAACAACATCGTAATTTTGTGTTAGCTCTCCCATTCACAAATTAAGTACGCAATTTTTAGCCTGTTCATTAAATTTCCATCATTTTGTCATGCAATAATCCTAGATATCTATATCGAACAAAAGGTCCCCATGCAAATCACACAGAAAGGCTTGCATCTTTAACATTGATCATAAATCAGAACATCTCTGAATCGTCACTCAGAATGTCTGCCAGATCAAAAATACTCGCCCATTTCTGTAAGTGATATCACTCATTGTGCATCCTTTTGTCATAAATACATTCATTCATATGAAGGTCAGCTTCAACCACCATTCGAGTGAATGTTAGTTCTCAGCCTGTCTGTAAAACACCAACAAAGCATTTGACATTCACACCCAAGTTAAACAGCCTAAATTTAACAGTTGCACCTGTTTCTAAAAAATTATCACACTGCATGCATTTCACGCACACCAGTAGATGATAAATGTTGTTCCTGGGACAAACCCATTTAACATGGGAAATCCCTATCTAATGTCGTTTACCCCCCTGTCTTTTCCCACTTTTGGAAAACACCCCTATTAATCCAAAAGGCTCTATGAGCCTTTTGGCCTTTTGAACCATGAAATTATTGGCCTTATGAGCCAATTAATCTACTTGGGCTAATACATAATGAAGATATTTTAATTGAGCTAGGGCTGAATGGTAAACCCGTCTTGATGTACCAGGCTGAACACTAACAGCTTGGAACCAATCCTTCATTGAACCTCCAAATCTCCATTCACTTACATGTTAATTTTCCTCTCACCATCACTTTTCTTCATTTCTCATAAACACCTCTATTCCTGCCCACCCTTGGTCTTATGGGCCTTTTACTCTTACTATCAATGATCATTGTTGTTTAGTAGACCACTGAAACAATGATCCTACAAATATTTGTTTATGTGGAGGAAATAATTTAATTCTCCAACAACTCTCTTCACCATCTAATATATTATTAAAGAAGAGGTTTGAGTTTGGTTCTTTTTCAAGATATTTTAACTGAGCTGAGATAAAATGATAAACCTCCCTCAATGTTCTTGTCTGAGCGCCTCCAGTGCCGCCCACTTTTTGGTAAGCTCCGCCCACTTTTTGGTAAGCTCCGATCACTTTTGGTAAGCCCCGCCCACTTTTTTTTACTAGACCCGCCCACTTTTGGCAAGCTCCACCCACTTTTTACTAAGCCCTGCCCACTTTTTGTTAACCCCACCCACTTTATAAACTCTGCCATTGTATCATTTTCAGTTAAGACATTACATCATTTTCAGGGAATTTCCATCACATCATTTCCAGTTAAGACATGCCCAAGGAATTTCCACAGGAAATGACACACCCAGTCCTTATAAAAGGCACCGACCACACAGGCTTTTTCAAACACGCTTTCTTCTTCACTTGAGAATGGACTACTATGCCGAAATGGAATTGGGATAACTTTGCTATTCCATGGAGTCCTACTACCTGTGTAGAACTCAACCTTCAGATTGATGAACTGGACTCGAACCTCTTATCAATGGAGGTAAGTTTGTTTATTTACTTATTTATTTATTTATTTATATATTTAATTAATTATTTATTTAATTATTTATTTTAATTGTTTTTTTTTTTAGATGAGACTCGTGTAAGAGTTAACAAAGTTAATTTTAATATTCATAGAGCTTGATTTATACAAATAAAAATATTGTATTAAATTAATACATTGTTATTTTCTTTCACAGGAAATTGTATCTGAGATACGAAATGAAAATTCTGCTTTTAACACAACTTGGGATGAAGTTATTTTTTTGTTTGAAGACATTTTGAACAACCAAGACCCCCAGAACGAGTTCTACCTTGATGACCCAGCCAAAGAGTTATACCTTGGAGATCCACAAAATCCTGAAAAAGAGTTTTACCATGATGATACTTGTTGTGAGTTATCAAAACAAAACCCACTGAACAAGTTCTACCTTGATGAGCCAGAATACAAGTCATACATTGGAGACCCACAAATTTCTGAAAATTGGGAAAGGGGAGTTCTCCCTGATGGTCCGCAGTTATACTATGTGAGACACATCATAGAAACCCTAAAAAATTGTGAAATGGGAATTCTCCCTGATGGTCTGCAGTTATACTATGTGAGACACATCACAGAAACCCTAAAAAATTGGGCAAGGAGAGTTCTCCCTGATGGTCCGCAGTTATACTATGTGAGACACATCATAGAAACCCTAAAAAATTGTGAAACTGGAATTCTCCCTGATGGTCCGCAGTTATACTATGTGAGACACATCATAGAAACCCTAAAAAATTGGGCAAGGAGAGTTCTCCCTGATGGTCCGCAGTTATACTTTGTGAGCCACATCATAGAAACCCTAAAAAATTGGGAAACGGGAATTCTCCCTGATGGTCCGCAGTTATACTATGTGAGACACATCATAGAAACCCTAAAAAATTGGTCAAGGAGAGTTCTCCCTGATGGTCCGCAGTTATACTATGTGAGACACATCATAGAAACCCTAAAAAATTGGGAAAGGGAAGTTTTCCCTGATGGTCCACAGTTATACTATGTGAGACTTATCACAGAAACCCCCAATATTTCTGAAAGTTGTGGTTCTACCTTGGAGACTTGGAAAGATGGTTATATTTTTGGAGACTCGGAATGGGGGTTTTGTTTTGATGACTCGGAATGTGATACCTATCTTGGAGGCTCAACAGGAATGTGGTTATACCTTGGGAACTTGGAAAGTTGGTTTTATTTTGGAGACTCTACCTGTGGGGTCCATCTTGGAGACTCTTTGGATTCTAAAGGAATGAACAATGTTCTTTGTTTAATGACGCTTGATTTAAGCAATATCAAGAAAGTTCAAGGAAGAAAATGCTGGAAAATTCTACATTCCCATTTCTACTTCTTCAAACTTGAAAGCCTTGAAAGACTGAATTGGAAGAAGAGGAAAAAAAAAAAAAGAAATATGTATTTTTAAAAAAGAAGAAAAAAAAGATTATGTTAGGGTTTGGGTGGGATTTTGAATGTGAGGGTTAGGGATGGGGTTGGGTTAGGGATGGGGTTGGGTTAGGGTTGGGATTTTGAATGTGAGGGTTAGGGTTGGGGTTGGGTTATGGATGGGATTGGGTTAGGGTTGGGGTTGGGTTAGGGATGGGGTTGGGTTAGGGATGGGGTTGGGTTAGGGATGGGGTTGGGTTAGGGTTTGTATATTATTATGACTCACTCACACATACACACACACAAAAGTTAAGCTCCAACTGAAAAGTTGAGGGATTCTGTGTTTGGGGTTCACAGATCTCAAGAACGTATCCCCATTGTACACACAAAAGTTAAGCCCCAACTGAAAAGTTGAGGGATTCTGTGTTTGGGGGTTCACAGATCTCAAGAATGTATCCCCATTGTACACACATACAAAAGTTAAGCCCCAACTGAAAAGTTGAGGGATTCTGTGTTTGGGGTTCACAGATCTCAAGAACGTATCCCCATTACATTTTATTTATTAATTTATTATTTTCAAGGGTATTATCTGCTTACTTGTGTTTTTTGTAATTCTTGTGAGTAAAATGAACCCAAGATTTCTTCCCCATTCATATCATATAATTTGTAAGTCCAAGGGACTGTATCCATTACATCAATGATTTTAAATAATTCATTCGTCCATCTCTTTGTTTAACCTTTCTCAAAATGGCTTTTCCATCTGTATATTCTTACAATATCACCAACTTTGAACTTGGGCTTTCTCAAATTAATCTCCTTTTCATATTCTAATTTTGTAAATGTTTCTGATGGTTTTGATTTTGTTGATGAATGAACTGTATTATTGTAATTATCTACAATATTCTGGATTAAATATACCCATTGTTGAGAACCGAGTTGTGTGAATTTTTTATATAGTTTCTCTTTCAAAGTGCGATAAAACGCTCAATAACAACTGCCTTTCCTTCATTAAAGGTGCTGTATAATTTAATATCCTCCCCCTTAAGAAATTTCATAAATATTTTGTTATAGAACTCTGTTCCCTCATCAGTCCATAACTTCTTTGGTTTTCTTTTACTTTTACGAAATATTCCACTGAAAGCTAACATAAGAGTATTACCCCTTTTGTTTTTCAAAGGAACAACCCAGGCAAATCTACTCCTCAAATCAATAACGGTTAAAGCATACCTGTATCCCTTATCATTATTTAGTTCGATTAAATCAGCGGACCATATGTGGTCGGTGTATTTAGAATAAACTTTCCTTCTATTAAACTTTGTGAATATAGGTTTCTGTAATTCATTAGCCAAAAGCTCCTCAGTCTTGATGACATCATTGGAGTTTAATCGTTTTTTGGGGAATAACCAAGACCAAGTTTCAATTTAACACTTATCATTTTTTTCACAATAAACCTATCAACTTTCTCTCTCAATGTAGGATTTTGTATCAAGGACAAATTATACAACATTTCTCTGTCTGCTTCATGTTTTTCATCCAACGTAGTGGTATTCCCATAAGCAATATCATGCCTCATACACACTTCATCAACCCTATTTATAGGTTTAGACCAAGGTTTAGGATTGTCAGCCTCATCTAATCTTTTATCCAGGTTTGTTCCAGGACCACAGAAAGAATACCCTGGAAGGTGTAAATCCCCCGGAATTCCAGTTGTTGTCAATTTACTTCCTGACAGAAACTTTTGGATGTCTCCTCCACTTTTAGGAGAGATGAATTGGCACTTTTTAGAGCCACACACTTGACATATTCCTTTTTGATAAACTCTATTATTTTTAGCTTTAACATAAAAGATATTTTTAGAATTAGTTTTCTTTTTACATTTGAGACAATAACTCATATTTATTTATCAGAAAAAGTCTGACAGGGTATCAAAACCTTTTTGGTTTTCAACATATACATTTCTATCTTAATTTTTAAAACATAAAGAATCCTTAGGAATGCCTTCACTCTCTCCTCCATTTATTTACAAATAAAAACCAACTAAAGTCAATAACACCAACATCATCAACTATATGACCTTTGTCTTCTTCATGTAAATCTCCTCGCTGAACTCATCTCAACCATTTTAAAAATCATTATATTAGTAAGAGTCATTAATTCTTTATTTTCCTCTTCGGTGCGTTGAGATTGATTTATTTGCTGTAATACACTCAATCTTTTACGAATCTCACTGATTTCCATCTTTTTATATTTTTCCTCCCTCTCTCTTTGCTCCCTTTCCTCCCTCTCCTCCTTCTCCTTTTTCTCCCTCTCCTCCTTCTCCTTTTTCTCCCTCTCCTCCTTCTCCTTTTTCTCCCTCTCTTCCTCCGCTCTTTTCTCCCTTTCCTCCCTCTCCTTTTTCTCCCTCTCCTCCTTCTCCTTTTTCTCCCTTTCTTCCTTCTCCTTTTTCTCCCTTTCCTCCTTCTCCTTTTTCTCCCTTTCCTCCTTCTCCTTTTTCTCCCTTTCCTCCATCTCCTCCTTCTCCTTTTCCTCCTTCTCCTCCTTCTCTCTTTCCTCCTTCTCTCTTTCCTCCTTCTCTTCTTCAACTGCTCCCGTTGCTACCCTTGAGTTTGAACCCCAAATAATATTATACATCTACTCATCTGGATTTTGAGATATTCTTGTATCAATAATTATTTTTCTCATAATAGGATACCAATAAGATTTGTTGACAATTTCTAAAAGAGTTTTATATTTCATAACTTTGAGAAGTTCATTTTTATTTAATATTTTAAACAAGTCTCTATTTGTGGGTTTAACAATATCAGTATAAGGCCAGTTTTTAATGACAAAATTCCCATGTATATGCTCCACATCATAAGGTATGTAATACCGAGCACCCTTTTCTTGTAGGTATCCTTGAATACAAAAATTATAATTCTCTTGTAGTCCTCTTCCTGCCATTTATGTATCAGAAATATATGTGAGATAATATTATGACAGGTAATACCACCCCATCTTCCCACTACCAAATCGGTTTGTATTCCTCGGCTTTCTATCCTTATCTCATTACCTTCCTTCTTTGTCATGCTAACCATCGCTATACTATCATATATTTTTCTTTTCTTAAAATCATGTATTTGTTGTTTACTAATTGCACTTCCACATAAATCCTTATCCTTGCCAAGCGGATAATATTCTGCTTTACGAGACTGATTCAAATCATGTAGGTCTTCTAAGTTTATTGAAAAATACCAATTATACCCTAAATCAGGCATATCATACCCCCATTTATTAATTCGCATATTAACTATATGTCCTTCTTTATAAAATTCAATTGTAAGCAGGTAGTTAAATTCAATGAGGAAAGATGTATGGTCAGTATAAAAAGGTGTTGTGGTTGTAAATTTTACTTGTTTAACAAAACGTGCTGTTTTCTTTCAATATATATATTGTGATAAATCACTGAATCTAATTAAGTCATTCGCATCTGTAGGGTTTGGATAATTGATTAATTTATAAGTATTCTTCATATTAATATTTTTACTTATACTATATTTTTTGTCGTTCAGCCTCTGCCTTTGTATAATAATTTGATAAATCAATATCCTGAGAGGATTTTCCAAAGATAGAACCATCTTTTCCAACATAAGTCATTTATATTAGATTAAAAATGATATCATAAAAATTTTCATTATTGTTGAGTTGAAATAATACATATAAACATAATTGACCACAACATTTAGAATTAATTTCTTGAACTTGAAATGTTTGATGAACACCATTCTGTAAGAATTGTATTACTTCAACAGGTGGTGGCATACCATAACTATCAAAATAATATTTATCCTGACTATTATGAATACAAACCCAATGAGAACCATTCTGTGTGTCTAAATTCATAATAATATTCTTTGTATTCTTATTTATATGTATTAATTCATCTCTCATACAAATAACCACATTATCAATTTTTAGTGTTTTACAATACTTAGCTAGTTCTACATTTGATGTTGTATTCTTTCCAAATTGTTTAAACCATTTATCCATTTATTGATGAGAAAGATACAATCCATTACCCCGTTTAGTTAGTTTAATACCCGCTTGAGCGATAGAGGAAAGCATATCTCCAACCAACAATCTAGCTTTATCAGGTAGACTTTCAAGTTTTTGAGCAAAATCTACAATTACACCACTTCCACGAATTGGTTTCTCTAATTCCTTGTTATGTCTTTCCAATTCTTTTTGAGCTTTTAGTTGTGCCTTCCTTTCTTTAGCAGTTTTACCGCTGCTGAAATACCACCAGTCAATGCTCCCGCCGCACTTAAACCAGCAAATAAAGGAATTTGAAACGGGAGAAATCCACCTCTTGACTCGTCTATTGAATATTTCTTTAACATAGGTTTTGTCATTTTAATTTTAAGTGAACCAGTATCATTTAGTGTTTTTACTTGTGTGTGTGTGAGTAAAACATCAATTCTTACAGCTCCTTTTCTTTGAATTGTATTAACATTAATAATACAAGGCTTTTGATTTTGAATACAAGATGTTAATTTATTAAGATTGATTTGATTAACATAACATTGATCAACCGTTTCAACCTCTTGTGTTCCAATATACAGGCGAACACTATCAAGCATTTTCCAGAAGAAATCCTTTACGAGTGTAGCATTAGTGTTATTCGCAGCCTTAGTGAATTTAAATTTACACAGCAAGAAACTATCAGCGAGATTCAAGTAAGTTTGTTGATTATTTATTTCAAAACTTTTTGTACCATTTGAATTCCAGTCTGTTCCTGTTATAGCATTTACCTTAAAATAGTCTTCCTTTTTCGTGGAGTTTGAAATGATAATTGTATCATCCAAATCATAGATACTATCAATCGCTTCCATACTTGTATTTATAAAGCATTAAAATCGTTGAAACCCTGACCCAAGTATTTTCATGATTTTTTGTCGTTCTTGCGAAGATAGTTGTGTTTTACCTTTTTTAATTTCTTTGATTGCTTGTAATTTATGAGACTCCTTTTGAGCATCTTTTATACTCTTTATAGCTTCTGCAACTGAGCCCATGGCAGAAGCAGTTGAACCAATTAGGTCTTTATGTTCAAGGATGGTTGAACCAATACCCATTCGAGTATCAATTATCCCATCTCCTTTATTTCTAAATTGATGTCCCACACCCCGTTGTCTCTTTGGTTTATAGTATCCTCTACCAAGAAACATACCTTCACCCTTATAGTATGGTGAAAGGAACATCCCATCCCCTGTAATTATTTTATATTTTCCCAACTCGTGTTTTCTCACAATAACCATTATTTATTTATCAAAAAAAACTTCACGAAGGTGAATTCTGATGGATATAATTTCTTCATTAAAGGAGATCATATGATTATCTTGATCGGTTATCGTAAAATTTACTCTGTATATGGTTTTTCCTGACACAGGTAAATAGACAAGATTTTTTGGTTCCATATTGAATTTATAACCAATCGGGGTTGAGTATGCACTGAATGAAAATATTGTATTTGTTCTTATTCCATCGTTATAAGCACCATCAATCAAATCACAATGAATTAATACTGAATTTATACCGGAGGATATTTGAATGACATTATCACTATAAGACGTCCCGTTAGTTTCAATCTTTTTTGAAGAGAACCCCAATAGCTCTCTAAACGATTTTTCAATCGTGAAATCAACTTTATAATTATTTTTAAGTTTAATAGTTGATTTTGAAGTGTGTTTTTGAATATCTATGACAATATTTTTTGGTTCATCACCTTTTTCTTTCATAAGGCGAGAGACTTCAGAAGATATTTGAGAAATCTCGTAAGCTCCGGGTGAAACTGTTATAGTTTTGTACCCACTTCCTGGATTATAACTAAACTTGTTGTTTTTCTCTGTGATATTAAAAAGTGTATTGTAAGTCTCCATTGACAACAAAGAAGCCTCATATTATTTTGTGGGGTCAAGTTGTAGTGGGTAAGGGAATGAAGCTGTGTAATCACTCATTGTGAAATTAAAACTAAGAATTGTGCTTCTCATCTTATTTAATATCTAATAAAATATCTTTGTTTTGACATTTATTAATTATTTTCATATTCATCAACTGATCTAAAATGGCTGAGCATTCATTAAAACAATTGTTGTTTCCAGCCTTCTTACTACCTAACAACAATATTAACTAATTGTGATGGGTCATTTGGAAGAAAACTAACACCCGAACCAAGCTTACTTAAAGCATCAATAATATGTTTCTCCTTCTCATTCTTCTTACTTTTACCAGCAACAGAAACTCCATAATCAAGTGCATTTAGCAACTCAATATACTCTCTATCTTCCTCTCTTTCCATATCAAGTGGTTCATCAAAATATTTTGAACCGCTGAATCCGGAGTTTGTTAGAAGAAACATTAATCTTGGAGTTAATTCAACATTTGGTCGAGCAGAACTTAAGAACACCAATTTATCATTAAATATCAATAACGTTTCTTTCACAAGATAGAACTGTGCTGGTTCTTCTGTTGGAATGAGACCAGCTCTGGTTTTTGAATCCGCTGAATATTCATTGTTTTGTAGAACTTCCACAACATAATTAGGGGGTTGATTTACCTCCTCCAGTTTCCGAAATAATCCTTCATCATCATATTCTAATTCTCCAAGTTCTTGCTCTGTCATTTGACTAAAATCTTTGAGCATTTGAAGTTTTTTCGGAGTAAATTCTACCGTGGGAACTGTAGGTGAAATCGTTTGTTGAGTTTTTAAAAGTGGTTTAAAAAATTTCTCTTGTTTTCTTTCAAAGGCTTCTTCACCAGTTAGTTTCTGTCTCCATTTCTTCTTTATCTCTTCCTGTTGCTTTACAACTTTTGAAACCAACTCTTGATGTTCTTTGAACTTTCTCGCGCTTTCTTTGGCATTCATTTTCTGTATTTATTTATTGAAAAATATCAGTTAGTATCTCATCTTGTTTCACAACAATATATTTATATATTCCAATCGTGTGTTTCATATAATTTTCAAATTCTTTTTTACTACATAACGTAGAGCAATTATCTCTCCAAAAATTATTTACATCTATTGAATTTAATTTAAATAAAATAAAAGTATTAGCATTGTTTCTTATTGTGCGCTGAGGGAGTTGAAAATATGACTGACTAAGATAAATACAATTACAAGAAGAATGTCTCCCTCTTGTATAGTAGCTATCCATTACTGTTTGGTTTCTCTCATTAACACAATCATCAAAGATGACGAGGTTCTTTTTTGATTTATCTAAATCTTGAGGTGAAGGTATATCATCCGTATTATCACTGAGAATACAAGTTATGGGTTTTGGTTTCGATTTTGATTTCTGTGTATCACAAAATAATTGTATTATATCTTCAATATTATAATAATTTAGTTTGTTTTGAAGTTTAAATAAACCGATAATGTCTTCCTTTTTAAGACCCGCATTAAAACCCTGTGAGAGTAGTTGATACTCGGGTTGAAAACTTGACTTTGTAAAAATTATTAAATTATCATAATCTAAAAAATTAGGACCAAGGAGCATCTTTAAAAGTAAACAGGTTTTTCCACATCCGCTTGAACCAACTATTAGACATCTCAATGAATTTGGAATGTTTTTATGGTTATTAAATTTTATCTTATTTTCCCAAACGGGTAAAAAATCATTCATTTGTAATATATTTCGAAAACAAGTCATCTAACTTTTTTGAGCTATTTTAGAAACTCTATATTTTATCCTGAGTTCGGGTTTAATTTCAAAATAATTCATTATTTTATTTATATAGTATCTTGTTTTATTTATATTTATATTTATATAGTATCTTCTATAAGTGTTTATATTTACATTTCCATTAAAATTATTTTGAATAATAAATATCATTAAACCCTTATACATTTCCTCAATACAAATAGTCTCTTCCCTTGAACGAAATGGTGTATTATCATCACAATACTTAACATTCATCTCTCTTATTAATCTTGTAAAGTAATTCATTTTTGGTTCTAATTTAAAAGTTATGTATATATATATATTTTTTATCATTAATTAAAATTAAATCACAGAAAATACATTGTTTATATGAACCCTCATTATTAAGCCCTATTCTATCACAAGCCGGACAATTCTCTAGTTTATCATATGGAGAGTCTGGAAATTCTAAATATCCTTCAGAACTTATCATATTTATATGGTAAATTTTTACTTAAACTAAACGCAAGTTTATTCATTAATAAATACAATGTTTCAAAGCACAAAAGACAAATTTCAATCAATCTCTACTTCGGTGGAAGATATAGAAAAATATGTCAAAGATGTTAAATTGAACAAAGATAAATATGGAAATTTTTGGGTAAAACCAGTTGTGGAAAATAACATGAGCCCCTCTATTTCATTTAAAGGAAGAGCTCTAACTATACCTGGAAAGACATCCATTAAAGTAAATCTAACAAAAGTTTCTCCTCTACTCCTGGCAATTTATTCAAAGCTTGAAAAAGTGATCGATCGCGATACTTTGAAAAAGAATGATAAGACCATCAACAATACTCGTGGAGAAATTTGTATTTACTTTAATAATCCAAAGGGTGTAGATCTAAGTAAAATGAATGATGTTAATATTTCTGGTGAAATGTCATTTCATTCTATGATCGTTAGAGATTATTTAAAGATAACTTTTGATATTAAAAATGTAGAGATTGAATCTGTTAATGAAAGAAAGTATATAGATATTGATGGGAATATTTTTCCTGCTAATTAAATATGAGTCATTACAGCAGTGAAGATTTTACTATTTTATTGAACTCGGACGATAGTGATGATAGTATTTCATTGAACTCGGACGATGGTGATGATAGTATTTCATTGAACTCAGATGATAGTTATGATGCCAATAGTTTGTGCTCAAATGATAGTTATGAGAGTAGCTTTATTGATGACTCTGAGTATGATTCTGAGTATTCATGTGATAGTTATGACTCAGATGATTCTGAGTGAAAAAGTGTTTTAGTTTAAGTATAGTTTCATATATAAAAAGCCTGTAAAAAGGCACTTTCTTCTATAAGTGTTTTACTTTAAGCACAGTTTCATCTTTTAAAAAGCCTCTAAAAAGGTGTTTTACTTTAAGTATAATTTTGCTATATAAATATGATCAAAGCAATGTATTGCGACGTTTGTGAACAAAAATATAAACAATACAAAAGACACCTTAAAACTACCAAACACACATTTAATCTACTTCACCTACTAGCTCCTATTCAGAAGGAAACAAAACACTGTTCTGTCTGTCATAAAAATATCCTCAAGAAAGGCTTCGAAATACATCTTAAAACAAATCTACATTTATCAAATTTTATCACAACTAAAAACTCTGATGGCGCATTCAAAGGACATATTAAAATAAGAATCTTTAACTTCAAACCTCCTGAACCAGAGTCTATAGTTGATGCTGTAGAAATAGTTAAACCTGCTGTTCAAACGTTGATTGAAAAAACACTAAAATAAATGAAACCACTTAAATTTTATATGGGAGTAAAATTAGAAATGACAAAGTACGAAGGAGTTATAGATACACCATACATGAGAACTGAGCCACACTTTATATCTTCATATCAAGATTTTAAAACATCAGGAGTCTATGATGAACTTATTAAACAAGAGCAAGATGTGGATAATTCAATCGTAGGATGTGGATTCAATATAGGAAAAATTATTTACATAGACATTCATATTCTTAAATCAGATCCTCTAAAAGCTTCTTCTTACATTGATTTACCCAGTGTTATCAAAAATAGAAAAGCAGTTATCAATATCAAAAATAAAGACAATAAATGTTTTCTCTGGTCTATTCTAGCACACTTACATCCTCCACATTTTCATGATGAAAGAGTATCTCATTATAAAAAATATGAGAATACATTAAATATGAAAGATCTAAAGTTTCCTATGGCTTTAAATGATGTTCCTAAATTTGAAAAGATGAATAATTTATCAGTTAATGTTTATGGTCTAACAGAAACAAACAACATTCAGGTTTTAAAGCTTTCTGACAATTGTAAACAAACTCATATTAATCTTCTATATTTTAATTCAGAGGAAAATTCACATTAAACATACATCAAAGATATTGCTAAATTAATAAAACCACAAGCATGTAAAAGAACAAATAAATTATATATTTGTTTGCCTTGTCTTAACTTCTTCCATACACAAGAAAGATTAGATAAACATTCAAATTATTGTGGTGAACATAAATCAACGGTAATCAATATGCCTAAAGAAGGCTCAAATATCACATTCAAAGATGAAAAGAAAAAGATCAAACATCCATTTGTTATATATGCTGATTTTGAAAGTATTCTAGAAAAAATAGATACTGCTTCTCCAGATCCAAAAGAATCATACACAAATAAATATCAAAAACATACTCCTTGCGGTTTTTGTTATAATATCAAATCATCCGTTGGTGAAAAATATAACAAGGTAGAGGAGTATAGAGGCTCAAATACCCCAGAGGAGTTTGTGAAACGACTAGAAAAAGACTGTGTCCGATTAACCAAGATAATGAGAGAAACCAATAAACCAATGTCCTTGACGAGTGAACAGAAAAGGGAATTTAGAAAAAACAATGTTTGTCATATTTGTGAGGAAAAAATTGGTGAAGGTCTAAAGGTTAGAGATCATTGTCATCTCACTGGTAAATATAGAGGTCCGGCTCATCAAAGTTGTAATATTAATTATAAACTCCCCTCTTTCATTCCTGTCTTTCTTCATAACAACGCTCATTATGATATGCATCTATTTATTAATGAACTTTCAAAGACTTCTGGACACATTTCAGCAATTCCTAACACGGATCAGAAATACATTTCATTCACAAAAACAATTCACACATCTCCTATTACTCATATCAGATTTATTGATGCATTTAAATTCATGGCAAGTCCATTGGCTAACTTGGTTCAAAATCTAAAAGAGTTTCCATGTCTTTCAGAGTATTTTTCAGATAAAGATTTTCTAACAGAAAAGGGAATTTAGCCCTATGACTATATGGACTCATTTGAGAGATTCAATGAAACACAACTTCCTTCAAAAGAAAATTTCTATAACAAATTAAACAACAGTCATATATCTGATAAAGATTATGAGATACAAATCACAAAATGTATACGCACAAAATGTTTGGGAAAAATATAACATCAAGAATCTTGGCGAGTATCACGATTTGTATCTCACAACTGATGTGCTTTTATTGGCCGATGTATTTGAAGCCTTTAGATCTGTTTGTCGCACTGGATATGGATTGGATCCTGCTCACTACTACACAGCACATGGATTGGCTTGGAGCGCGATGTTGAAAATGACAAAACAAGCTTTGGATTTGATAACCGATGTCGATATGCTTTTGATGATTGAAAAGGCAAAAAGAGGTGGAATTTCACAAGTCTGCTCGAGTAGATACGCAAAAGCAAATAACAAATATCTTCCAAATTATGATTCAACAAAAAAGAGTTCTTACTTGATGTACTATGACGCGAACAACCTGTATGGCTGGGCAATGTCTCAGGCTCTTCCTTATGGAAAACTTAGATGGGTAAAGGAAAAAGACTACAAAAAGGTTTTACAAGATGTATGTATCTCTACACAAAAAGAATTGGATGATTCAAAGGTTGGTTATTATTTTGAGGTCGATTTAAAATATCCTGAAGAACTTCATATCAAACATAAAGATCTTCCATTTGCTTGTGAGAAAGAAAGTCCAAAGAAAGAATGGTTGAGTGATTACCAACGATCGTTTGATATCGGTGAATCAACAGAAAAATTACTTACTACATTATATAACAAGAAAAATTATGTTCTACACCAAAGAAATTTGCGACAATATTTATCAAAAGGTCTAAGAGTAGAGAAGATCCACAGGGTGATAAAGTTCAATCAAAGTGATTGGCTAAAGGAGTACATTTGGAGCAAGTGCTTAAGTACATTAGGAGCAAGCTAAAGGAGTACATTAGGAAAGCATTAGGAGCAAGCGCCTTTGGGCTTCATGAAAAGCGCTATACAAAATAAATGAATTATTATTATTATTATTATTATATTGATTTGAATACACAAAGAAGAACAGAGTCAAAAACAGATTTTGAGAAAGACTTTTATAAATTGATGAATAATGCGGTCTTTGGTAAGACCATGGAGAACGTGAGGAAAAGACAAAATATCAGACTAGCAACATCCTGGGAACAAGCATCAAAATTAATTAATAGACCGAGTTTTACTCGAGCTGAGGTCTTTACTGAGAACTTTTGTGCGATCCATTTGATTAAAGAGAGTATTGAAATGGACAAACCTATTTATATTGGAACATCAATTCTTGATTTATCAAAGTCATTAATGTATGATTACTTTTATAATAACTTGAGGAAGAAATATCAAAATGATGTTAATCTACTTGATATGGATACAGATAGTTTTATTTTGAAAATTAATACTGATGATGTTTATTCAGACATGAAAGAGGACATTAATATCTATGATACAAGTAATTACAGTCCAGAGAGTGAGTTGTTCTCTTCTAAAAATAAAAAGGTGATTGGAAAGTTCAAGGATGAATTAGGAGGATATGTTATGAGTGAATTTGTGGGATTGAGGTCAAAGGCTTATGCTTATAAATACATTGTGAATAACGTTGAAAAGACTGATAAGAAGTTAAAAGGTGTAAAGAAAAATGTTATTAAAGAAACAATAAACTTTAAGGATTATTATAACTGTTTAACAACAAAGAAAGAAGAGTTTAGAAAGATTAATGGAATAAGAAGTTATAAACATCAATTATATACAGAAGAGATAAATAAGAAAGCATTAGGGGCTTTTGATGATAAGAGGTTTATTTTAGAAAATGGAATTGATAGTCTCCCTTATGGTTATATAAGTATATAAGTGATAAGTTAAAAAGGGGGTTAGGGATTTTAACGGGCTACCGCCGCCTTTTTTACTATTATATAAATGATAGAACCAAGTATCAACCAGACTAAAGAGTGGAGGTGTAATCAACCTTGGTATATAAATGGAAAACATAATGAATGTGAAAAATATCAAATAAGACTTATTGAAAAGGCAACTGGTAAAAAAGTTCACAAAACAAATAAGAGAATGAATTTAAATACCGGCGAGTTGGGTAAAAAAGATGGAAATATTTTTGAGTGGACAGAAAACTTTGATGGTTGTCAGGAAAATATATACTTTAATTTTAAAATGGTGTGTGGCACAGGAGGCGCTCAGACAAGGACATTGAGGGAGGTTTATCATTTTATCTCAGCTCAGTTAAAATATCTTGAAAAAGAACCAAACTCAAACCTCTTCTTTAATAATATATTAGATGGTGAAGAGAGTTGGAGGAGAATTAAATTATTTCATACACATAAACAAATATTTGTAGGATCATTGTTTCAGTGGTCTACTAAACAACAATGATCATTGATAGTAAGAGTAAAAGGCCCATAAGACCAAGGGTGGGCAGGAATAGAGGTGTTAAGGGGAAATGAAGAAAAGTGATGGTGAGATGAAAATTAACATGTAAGTGAATGGAGATTTGGAGGTTCAATGAAGGATTGGTTCCAAGCTGTTAGTGTTCAGCCTGGTACATCAAGATGGGTTTACCATTCAGCCCTAGCTCAATTAAAATATCTTCATTATGTATTAGCCCAAGTAGATTAATTGGCTCATAAGGCCAATAAGCTCATGGTTCAAAAGGCCAAAAGGCTCATAGAGCCTTTTGGATTAATAGGGGTGTTTTCCAAAAGTGGGAAAAGACAGGGGGTTAAACGACATCAGATAGGGATTTCCCATGTTAAATGGGTTTGTCCCAGGAACAACATTTATCATCTACTCACACCTGCAAACATAATATTTTCAACTATATCTCTGACTCACCATTGCAAAGCACACACTCTGCCACACACCAAAACTCACTCTTGATACTTCAAGACATGCACACAATCGCTTGAGCTCATGACAAAATACAAGGCACTCTTGATACTACACACAACAACCAATAACTGTTCACCACTGCTTAAGTGAGTGAAAACAGTTGGAACCACTGCTACAATGCGGACACCTGTGTTTAACCTGTCAAAATCAATTTTTTTGACCAAACACATACATCATCACCACTTCTTCTGCAGCAAGAGTAAGTGAATGTTTAGAACCACCGCTACAAATGTGGACATCTGTGTTTAACCTGTCAAAACCAGTGACAACGAACCACTTTGACAAAACACTCCTGCGGTATTTCATGCGATCATCCGTCCGGTATACCCACCAACCAAATAAGCAACCAACTCACACACCAAATCACACACCACACTGAAACATCCAACTGCGATTTAAACCTGCAGCAAATTTATGCAAGAACAGACAGACAGATGATACAAATAGTTAACACAATACAACACCCTGTGACCATAATACTCGGGAATCAAAATCTGTAATCAGTTCGTTAGATATGTTACCAAGCGAGAAAGAGCAAGAGGAGAGTACAGTTTTGTGCCCCAGTCTTTGTTTTCCAGGTCGTCTTAGAGTTAGCAGGGTGTCACGGTCGCCATTTGATAGGGATATATTTTTAGACAGTAGTATGTAATAGATGAATCAAGAAATTCAATGTCCATAACTTTGTCAGAAGAAGAATCACAAATTTTTATTCCCGAGGAGGACAACACTTTTTGTCTACAAGGAAATACACAGCAAGAATCAATAACCTTTATCAAACCAAGAGGAGCATATTACAATTCACAAAAGCACATTGCAAGATTCACAGAAGGTCCCAAGTGAAATCATGGTACATTAGAGATGTACATCAAAGGAAACATCATAAGGATACAGTAGCATGCACAGTATACAGTCAACATACAGTGTAAACATACAGAATCGACCAGCCAAGTGAACATCTTAAGTACAACATTTACAGCATTACAATCCTAGTGAAAATCCTAAAGTACAACAACCCAACATCTTACAAACCCAGTGATAATCCTAATATTTTGACATCAGTCCTGACCTTTATACAATTTGAAGTGGGAGGAGCAAGTGGAGGGGGGGGGGGAGCGCAGAGAGGGGAGGAGAGCAGGAGGCTTGATTTGGCAAAGTGTGGGTGGGAGGGAGCAAAGATCGGGGGATACAATGTGATTGGTCGAGTGAAATATTGAGCAAAGGGATATTCCGTTGTTTGAGGAATGCATATTAAAATCTCCTTAATGAGGAAGATATGTTCTTTGAGACTCTTCGGCATCAAGGTTCTCTCAATCACATGTAAATAAAGTAAAAAACTATATATATATTTAATAATTCAAACTGTTAAATATTATCTTAGAAAGAAACAAGCATATCAAATTCATCTTTGTCAACCGCAAAACTCATTTTAACATTATTGTTTCCACAGGACCTACCAGTTGATACAAGGATTATCATACAATATTGTAAATTAACACAATAGTAACATGAGTTTTTAATAAGTCATGTTAAAACTTCAAAACAGGCATGCAATAAGAAAGTCCTTATTTAATCAAAAGGTCACTCAGTAGCTATGACAACCACATCCTGCAAACACATCTTTTCTCTCATAAGTCAAAATCATATATCAGAGGTATAAACCTATATACCCTTA
The DNA here is from genome assembly GCF_964187855.1 of Myxine glutinosa. NCBI lineage: Eukaryota > Metazoa > Chordata > Myxini > Myxiniformes > Myxinidae > Myxine > Myxine glutinosa. The sequence goes on from NC_136263.1 coordinate 204,198,609, forward strand.
CAAAAGATTTTTACTGAGAAGATATTGGATCAGAGAGCCAGAGAGAGCCAGCCTACCATACTGCATGTACATGGATTTGGAATATGTTTATAGGATTTTACACTTTAGACTAACTTTTATCAAACACTAATAAGCTATAAGTTTTATTTGATTCAGTGTTTAATTTATCGTTCTTTTGAAAGATTTACTGAGATCGTTGACAATTCCATAAAACTATCTATTAAATTAGCTACAAGTGGAAGTAGAAAAAAGGGTGCGCTGAGCCCATCCTCCATCGGCCAGCGCAGAGTGACTCATCCACTTCTATTGTCCAACTCTGCAAAATAATTACCATGTATTTTGCATTGCTTCGACCTCGTACTGAGTCGATTATTCACTAGTTTTACCAAACACAATGGGATTTGGAAAGCAGTTCAGTGAATGCTAATTACTTCAGACGCCCAGGTCAGACATTGTGGCATCAGTTGTATTATTTTATTATTTGTTGTCAAATGTATTATTTTACATTGAAAAACAATATCCTTCTACAACTCATTTATATAACTAAATAAAACATTTCATTTTATTTATCATTTTGGGAAGACCCGATTCAACACTATATTTCAAAAAACACCCTATCTGTAAACATAATACCCTCAGTCATAAAATGATTTTACCATGACAATATGTGGTCTACCATTGCCTCTACTAAGATTTTACTTTTCTCGAGCAAACAAATTTGGTCAGAGTGTCGGAGATGACTCGCCTACTGAAGGAAATCCCAATTTCTGCATGGAAACCACAAAAAAACTTGCACACGAGGTGAGCAGGTTGTAGCTCATAGAAATTACTTGCTTCATAAATTTTACACTTCCACAGTTACCAATAGTACAATTAAGCCCTCATATACCGTTCATGCATAAGAAATAACACTGCTGGGGACGCTTCTCCATATATACAACGGCATAATGACCCCTCTTTACGCATTTTTTATTTTTGCGCTCTTTTTTCCCACAAATGATTCCTGCGCATTAAGCGGAGTATTATTTTGCGTTAATTTGCACAAAATTGTGAGAAGTAAGGTCACACAAGTATGTTTAATGTAGTATTTATTAAATTGATATATGTGGGAAAACTAGACCAGGAATCGAAGCCAGATCCTCTGGAAAACCATACCAGTGCTCTGCCATTTGAGCTATCTGGGCGACATCTGAGCTATAATTGGTTGATAGAGGACAGAGATTTCATTTTGTCTGAAACCCGAATCCTATCCAGGTTCCTCCTGATGACTGTCGTGAAAATCAAGCACAGACACGACTTGTCCCTTGGGTAGGTTTAATATCATTTATATCTGTAGTAACATCCTGTAAAATACATTCATGCAACAGACATTAGAATCAGAGTATTACATGGGCAATGTCCGATATCAATAGGTGAAACAAAACAGGCGCAGCATATAGGGGCGTACATACCATTCAAACTACAGGACTATGTCACAGTAAGTGCCGCTGGAGTGTCCGTGCCCCGCGGTTGTCCCGGGTCTTATAGACGCCCCTTTTAGTGGGATAAGCGAGCACTCCCTGGGTTCACCTTCGGTATAATTTCACTACATTCTCCCCGCCGTTAGAACTATACTGCCGCTCGGCAGGTTGCAAGCAAGCGTCAGCAATAATCGAAAGGGTCACGTCAATCCACGTCAGTCGGTCCACCCGTAGCGGTCGGGGCAGCAAACTACCCTGCCAGTTCGTGTTCAGAAACTACCGGGTACGGCGTCGCCAAGCCTGGAGTCCCCCGCGTCGGAATAGCTGCCGGAGGTGGGTGTCGGAGGGGGCGCCCCAGCGCCTCCTGGCAAGGGAGTGGGTGACGACGGAAGTGACGGTAGTAGTTCCATAGAGGAAGCTTCGGTAGAGTCCATAGACTCATAGATGGGTTCGTCGATATCCCTGTCATCGTCCCCACAAGGGGCGAGATGGCGTACGGAGACAGTAGACTCGTGGCCGTCCGCCGTTAACACACAAGCATGCTCGGGATTAGCCTGGAGGACCCGCACCTTATCAACAAGGGGGTCGTACTTGCTAGCGCGAACCGCTCGTTTGAGATAGGTGGGCCCCGGCTCAGCGAGCCAGCTGTGTAAAGATTGGATACTACCCGAGCTTCTAGGGTGGTGGAACAGTCTTTCGTGAGGAGTCTGGTTGGTGGCGGTACATAGGAGAGCCCGGATCGAGTTTAGAGCTGCAGGTAGCGACCACGCCCATTTATCGAGGCCTCGGCCGAGGGTCCGGAGGCTTAGCATGACGGCCCTCCATATAATCCCATTAAAGCGTTTGATTTGCCCATTCGCCTGGGGCCGGTACGGGGTGGTGTAGCTTGAAGCGACATTATTCTGGAGCAAGTAGCCCCTCACCTCCTGAGACAGGAACACCGCACCCCGATCGGTATGCACGTAGGCCGGATACCCAAACATAGAAAACAAATTCTGCAGGCACCGGATACCTGTGGCAGTCGACATATCCCCGCACGTATAAGCAAAGGGGAATCGTGAATACTCATCAACGATAGTGAGCAGATAACGAGAGTTACTCGACACCGGCAGCGGCCCTTTGAAGTCCATCGCCAAGCGCTCCTACGGTCTAGTAGCCCTAACCAGCGTCCCCATAGGAGGGTTGTAAAAGCGCGGTTTGAGCTCCGCACAGATAGTGCAATCACGGCAGATTCGGCGGATGTCCTCAATCGAGTATAGCAGATTACCACTGCGCACAAAATGCGCGAAACGCGCCACCCCGGGATGACACATAGTGTCGTGCAAAACGCACAGTCCCTCCAAAGTTACAACCCCCTTGCAAGTGGCCGGCCTCGATAAGGCGTCGGCGACCAGGTTATCCTTCCCCGGCTGGTATTTGATGGTGTAGCAGAAGTCGGCGAGTTCGATACGCCAACGGGTGATTTTCTCATTCTTAATGCGCTGAGCATGTAAGGTGTCGTACATAAATGCAACGCTTTGTTGGTCCGTGACGATTTGGAAACACCGCCCAAGCAGGTACGGCCGCCATCGCCGAATTGATTCGACGATTGCGTACGCTTCCTTTTCGACAGACGAATGCCTCCGCTCGGCGGAGGTGAGTCCAAGAAAAGAAAGCCACAGGGCGTCCCCCTTGGGAGAGAGTCGCCGCTTTCGCATGATCCGAGGCATCACTTTCCAAGATGAAAGAGGCACTCTCGTCAATCGTCGCTACAGCGGCGCCAGCGATGTCAGCTTTAAGGCCCTCGAAGGCCGCCATGGCGGCCGGGCCAATGGGGAACGTGTCGCAGGCCACGAGGGAGCGGAGCTTCGCAGAGAAATTTTGCACCCACTTTGAATCATGGGCGAACAGCCCGTGAGCACGTTTCAGCGAAGCCCGATCGCTAGGCGGAGCCATATCGAGCAAAGGTCGCAGACGCTCCTTATCCGGAGAGACAGAGCCATGGGTCATGGTGTACCCCAAAAGATCTACCATGCGTAGAGAGTAACGACACTTAGCCGCATTCATGGTTCGGCGATATTTCCGCACGACCTCGAGGAAGCGCTTCAGATTAGCGTCGTGATGCTCCTGGTCATACCCACAAGCTGTAAGATTGTCCAGATAGACAAAGACATCGGTCAAGTTCTCCTTTGCAACGAGGTTGTCCATAGCCCTCTGAAAACAAGGGAACCCGTTAGTTACCCCAAAAGGGAGTCGAGTGAACTGGTACAACCGCTGACCCGATTCAAAGGCTGTAAAGACGCGATCAGCCCTAGAGATGGGGACCTGATGATACGCACTACGCAGATCGAGAGTGCTATAAACGGAATACAGGGCCACCTGGCGTACCAGGGCATCCATCCCCGGTAAGGGGTAGGCATCCAGCTGGGTAAATCGATTATCGTCTGTGAGTAGTCGATTACCATGCGCCGGCGGTGGGCCTCACTTCGCACCACTAAGACTTGCGCCCGCCACGGCGACCTGCTGGGTTCTATAATACTGTCCTTTAAGAGCTGGGCCGTTTCTTCCGCAATGAATTGCGCGTCTGCGCGAGAGTAGCGCCGCGATTTTATGGCTACAGGGGTACAATCAGTGGTCAGGTTGGGGAACAGCGAGAGAGGCTCCACGTCCATCTGAGCGAGGGCGCACACAGCAAGCATGTCCGGCCCACCGAAGTCTATTTCCAAATGTCCATGTCGCTTAAGGAAATCAAGTCCTAACAGAACGTCGGCACATAAAGCAGGTAATACCATGAGATACACGTCTGGGAACGTGCGTCCCTTTATCACAAGTTTCAATTGACATGCCCCTTTTGTGCTCAGCCGAAGTCCTTGGGAGGTCATGAAGATCCGTCGTGTTGTCCCGAGAACCGGCCACCCATGTTGATGCACTAGTCGTTGATCGATAAATCTATCCGTACACCCCGTGTCAATCAAAGCTTGTGCAAAAACGCCCGCGACCTTGAGCAGAATGATGGCCTGCGCAAGGCCGGCAGACCCGGCAGGTATTGTACCGGCCGGGCGAGAAGATCGCGCCTCGCGAGTGGATCCCACTCTGGCTGCAATCTTCCGGTCGTTCGGGCAGCCCGGGGCATCGTCGGCAGTTTGGGCATGAGCATATAAATTGTAATACCCTCTGTCAGAGGACGTTCCCAGGCCGGCTGCAGTTTGCCGGTCATTCGGGCAGCCCGTGGAGGATCCTCGTGACAAGCGCATAGTTGGCTCATCTGCAGTTTCATAATCTGCAGTTTCGTAATACCCACTGTCAGAGGACGTTCCCACGCCGGCTGCAGTTTGCCGGTCGTTCGGGCAGCCTGTGGAGGATCCTCGTGACAAGCGCATAGTTGGCTCATCTGCAGTTTCATATGCCGGATTGAGTGCGTGTAATTCGTAAGAGCCGCCGTCAGATGGCGCTGGAGTCACATGCTGCGTTTGCCGCACATCAAGAGGAGTTTCCAAAGCAGGAGCATGTCGCTTGTTTGAAGGAGGCGTTCGAACGCCAGTCAAGGTCGGTCGCTCCACGGCCGGTCGCGTTCGCATCATTTGTTTCGGCGGCCAGGTGTATCTCACCAAGGTCGTGCGTGCAGCCAGAGGCCCGCGAGAAGGAGGTCTGCTCATCAAAGCCGAGTGAGGCGCCCCGTCCGGTGCTCGATCTGTTGGCTCAGCGATAAGCCCATTCAAGGTCGCGCGGGTACGCGTGCCCCATGCGGCCTTCCTGCAGACCTTTGCAAAATGGCCCTTGGTGGAGCATAGATGGCATATGGCCTCCCGAGCCGGGCATTCAGATCTAGGGTGCTGCCGATTCCCACAAAAATAACACTTTGCGTACCGGTCAGGCCGTGGCCGGGCAGCGGCAGCAACAGTTAGGCCGGAAGCGGATGCCGCTTCAGGAGCACCCAGAGACTCGGCCATGGTGGTCGGTGTCCTCCCCCATATCCTCGGCGGTAACCCTCTCTGGTCGCGCGAGTTGAGAAGTCCCCGCCACGACTCGTGGGTGGTCATAAGCGGTGGATTGTTCACGGGCATCTGTAAAGACGCGTGCCAGCCGTAGTGCCTCTGTAAATGTCAGCTCCGCGGTCTCCAAGAGTCGGAGCCTCAAGACTCCAGAATTAATTCCAGAGATGAAAGAATCTCGGAGAAGGTCATCCTGAACTTGCTCATGGGTCCGTACCTCTTGGACGCAGTCCGCCAATAGGTAACGCAGCTCCTGCGCGTAGCGATCGATCGATTCCGATGGTTGTTGTCGCCGCTGGGAGAGTTGATGCCGGCCATGCACGGCGCTCCGTTTCTTTATGTATAGTCGCTTTAGCTCAGCCAGAGCTGTAGCGTACATCTCAAATCGAGCAATGCTCCGGTAAACGCTGTGATGGACCTTCGACTGTAACACGTACAGCTTCACCGTGGCGGTGGGCTCTGTATCATGAGCGGCGAAGTAATTCTCCAGCGTTTTGAGCCAGTGGGTGAACTCCGATCCCGACCCCTCGGCTTGAGCGTCGGCATCGAGAATCGGTACCATGATCATCTTGTGTTCAGTCATTTCGTCGATCTAAATGATATTAAATGTCGTGAAAATCAAGCACAGACACGACTTGTCCCTTGGGTAGGTTTAATATCATTTAGATCTGTAGTAACATCCTGTAAAATACATTCATGCAACAGACATTAGAATCAGAGTATTACATGGGCAATGTCCGATATCATTAGGTGAAACAAAACAGGCACAGCATATAGGGGCGTACATACCATTCAAACTACAGGACTATGTCACAGTAAGTGCCGCTGGAGTGTCCGTGCCCCGCGGTTGTCCCGGGTCTTATAGACGCCCCTTTTAGTGGGATAAGCGAGCACTCCCTGGGTTCACCTTCGGTATAATTTCCCTACAGACTCCATCTTTGCTCTTTGCTTATTCAGGTTCCTTTTGATGACTCCAATGCAGTATTTGGTTTTCTGTTTCATTACCCTGCGCTCGCTAAGCAAAATGCAGGATTAAGCATTTGGGTACGTACATACGTACGTATGTGCATGCCTGCATTAAAAAAAAATCATTTTTTTGGCAACCGTTGATCCGATTGACATGAAATTTTCACCATAGGAAGGCCTCCTGTAGAATATTTTAGTGAATATTATGATGTCACAGGTCACGTGGTACGGGCGTCACCTTGGAAAAACCAAAAAAAATTGCACCTCTATATCTCAAAAACCGCTGCCCAGAAATAATTGATACAGGTCTCGTTGCAAAGAAATCTGCATGCGGAATAACATACGTGAATGATGACGTCATAGCTGCCGCCGTTACGACGTCATAATTCGACAAGTAAAAAACTATCGGATCAGGATGAAATTTCTTAAGCATCTTCTCAGTATAAATTGACGCATAACTAAAATTATAATGATGTCGTAGGTCACGTGGTTTGGACGCCATATTGTTTTGAGTGAAAAGTGGGAAAACCACTAAAATCAAGTTTTCTCCAAAACCACTGAACAGATCGAGGCCAAACTTTGCAGGCAAAATCGCATACCCATGACGAACAAAAAAGTCAGCGAGGATGACGTCATGCATCACATGGTTTCGGAGTTATGACGTTTTTATGCATAAACTTTTAAAACCTAGCTCCTCTCTCATTTTTGATCCTGTCGAGGGGAAACTTCACATATGTGTTCAGCATATCAGTCTGCTAAAACGTCCTTTTGGAATTTTCGATAAGTCACATGGTTTGGCAGATATAAATAATTAAACGAAAATATTTAAAAAAATTATTACTCTTGAACTGCTTCATTGATTGACGTGAAACTTTACATTTTAGTAGAGGTAATGAAGTGTAACACGTTTGCAAAATTTCAAGATGATTGGATGTACGGTCTGGAAGCTAGAAGTTGTTATTGCGTGAAGAAGAAGAGTCATGTGGAGTGGACATGGAATTAATTATCACACTGCACATGACAAGCAGGCAAAGTACGGAGCGACCTCACCGGGTCATTTTTACCTCAACTAAAATTCTGATTACAGATTTGTCGATCACTGAGGTATATTATCACATGACCAAAACAGATTTGGCGAAATTCCGACGATTTTTAACGAAAATATAACATTTGTGTCTGCATTTCAGTGAAGTAAAGTGTGTGCCGTGTCAGAATTTTAATAATTGAAACGTGGCTCATTGTAAAGAACTCCCTATGGGGAATAGGTGTTGTTAACGATGACATCATTGGTGCCATAATTATGACGTCAGAATTTGACAGGGACAACGCTTAGTCTGATCAGTTTGAAATTTATTGAGCATGATCCATGTAACAATTATTTAGAGAATATAAATTTATGATGTCATCACTCATGTGGTCTGGCAGCCATATTGGATCAAAAAAAAGAAACGTTCAAAAATAGAAGAGTTGGCTCACACCAAGTTGACTGCACAGGGTAAGTATTCTATGAATACTGTTACGTGGTCCTCCCGGTGCCTACCTGGTCTCGGTGACCCCCGGACCGTGAGAGGAACTCCGCCAGAAAGATCTATGATTTATACGCTTTCATAACGCAATCAATATGAATTCCAGTCAATAAGAAACCCCACACCAAGGATCCGGATTAATCAATAATATATTCCCCAATCAATCAACCACCATCAACAGTCAATCAACAATAGTAATAAGATGGCCATCTTATATATGTCCCCCCTTTCCCCACTCACGACCCCTCAATGGTCACTGTCCCTCCCAATGTCTCTGGGCCCCTCCAGACCAAGGTGCAGGTCGACTTCTCCGCACACGGGCGGTTGAACGAACCCCTGGCTGACGTGCTCCAAACGTGCACGTCGCGTACCGGGGACCGCTGCTGCAGCGCACACCTCCTGGCCAAGCAAAGCGGGCAAAGCAACGCGTGGCTTGCAAAGCGCGCGATGCCCCAGGTGCAACCCATATGCGGCCTTGTAGACGTTGAGGCGAACTGTGCCGGACGCTTGGTTCCGTGCATGAACCCACGGCAACTTGACGTGTAACCGGTAATTACCCCGCACAGGTAACTCCTCTCGCCAGACGGGCTTTCAAACTCCGCAATCCCCACGCTGCTCAATATCGACACCGCTCGCGTCGGAGCTGGGCGAGGAAGAAGAAGATCCCCGCTTCTCCCGGACCTCGTGTGTTTTCTTCCTCCGTTTCCGGTCTCCTTTTCCCCAGAAGGGCTCCTGACCCTTTAATCACAACAACCTTTAATCGAATAAACATTAATAAGCAATGACCTGAATAGTAATTCACATAAATTCACATAAATCCGTAACACTCCCCCCCCTTCAAGAAAGAAAGTTTGAACCCAGCGAAAACTTTCTTTGCCGGCCAACTTTGATAAACAAACCAGATAACTCACACCCCCAAATCATCAGTTCCCCGCGGGCACATTTATCACTTAAAAATAAAGCAACAAAAGTTCACAAAACCCCTAGATTAATTCACTCTGGACCAAGCGTCAACCACTTCTAGTTTCTCTTGAATGGCGGTTAAGAGGGGATGACCAAAGCCCCAAAGTTAATCCTCTCGATAGCACTTTTTTGGGAGGCCCAGCTGAGTATTCCCTACATGGACGCCTTAAGGAATGTGGAGTTCACGGTTAGTCCGGGGAGGAAAGTTCATTACATGGACGCCTTTGAGAACGTGGAGTTCACGGTTAGTCCGTGCAGGAAAGTTCACTACCTGGACGCCTTTAAGAACGTGGCGTTCACGGTTAGTCCGTGTAGGAGCCCCGGCTCGGCGGCTCCACCGTATATAGTGCTTCAACTTCTCCAGACTCCTAACAGTTACGGTGGGACCCCTTGTCCCAGCCGTTACCTGACTGGTGGTCTCCTTCTCGGCCAGTGCTCTGACATTCATTCTTTCGGGAGGTGCCGTAACTCTGGGAGCCTCCATAGTAATATCGGCTGCCGCCAACCCCAAAACTACCGCCAAGTTGTCCTCTTCTGTAGACCACTCGACGCCTATGAAATGCCTTCCCTACTGTTATGGTCCGACCCTCCAAATCCTTACCATTCCAATTCTTCTCTGCCTCTCTGGCGTCTCTGGTGCTTGCAAACGTGACAAAGCCGAACCCTCTTGACCATTGCGTTTCCCTGTCTTTTACCACCCGCACTTCCACCAGCGGCCCATATCTGTTGAAGACAGAGGTCAGAACTTCTTCCTCTGTGTTGAAGTTCAGTCCCCCTACAAATAACTTGGAACTTTTGTCGCCATCCCGAGCTGGGGTGGTGTTATTTCCCCTGCGGTGCTCTTTACCCACCCTCGGGTTACCATAAATTTGCCCCCCGGCCAAATCATTCCCGATAATCACAGGTACTCCCTCTACAGGAAGCGTGGCTTGTAAACCGACGGTGACCTGTCCTGACACCAAATCTGATTCCAAATGGATGACATGAAGTGGGGCACTAACACAGCCACCGATCCCTTGTAACCGAACACTATCACCAGTTGCGGTACTCTTTGACAATGGCAAAATGCCTTCAAGCATTAAGGATTGATGGGCTCCTGTGTCCCTCAATACCCTAACAGGTATTGGGTTAGTCAAGTCTCCCTCGAGTGAGACCAACCCCTCATAAATAAATGGTTGGTAACTCTTCTGTGGGCGATTTCTTACGCTTGCCATCACATTCGGAGTTGTAATAGTCGGACTCCGCTCTGGGTTTCCCTTTTCATGAGGTAACAACTGGACATCAAGTGTCCAGGTTTTTTGCAAAAGGCGCAAGTAGGCCCGGAGGAAAAACTCGTGGTCTGCCTCGGGCCCCCCGGGAAATAAGTTTGTCTTGGGCCCGTAGCCCTCTGATTTTGAACCGTTGGGGTGTCCGCGTTGTCCCCATAATCCTCTCGAGGCCGCCGCCATGTATTGTCGTTCTCCGCACCGGGTGTTCCATAACTCCACTGCTGAAGTCTAGGTGAGGAGCTAGGTGTGTGGACCCCTATCCGGTGTGTTAAGGCATAATCATCTGCCATGGTGGCTGCGTCCCACAACTTTGGTACTTTCTTTTCCTGCAGGTACACTTTGATGTCCTCGTGGACACACTGTTGAAATTCCTCCACCAGCATCAGGTCACGCAATGCTTCGAAGTCGTTCCTGACTCCTTTCGACTCACACCACCTATCAAACATGTTTTCTTTCACTCTGGCAAACTCCACATGGGTCTCACTCTCCCTCTTCCTAGCATTCCTGAATTTTTGCTGGTAAGCTTCAGGAACCAACTCATAGGCTTTGAGGATGTGCTTCTTCAATACCTCATAATCTGCACATTGGTCCATTGGTAGTGCCGAATAAATCTCTTGAGCTTTACCCACCAGCACACTTTGCACTAGTATGGTCCAGGCCTCCTCCGGCCAGTTTAACTGTCGAGCCACTTTCTCAAAGTGTGGAAAAAATTGAGTGACTTCCTTTTCACTGAAGGGTGGAACCAGCCTCACATGTCTGCCCACCTCCCAGGTGTTCTGGCTAGGGGTCGACCCCGTCAGCAAGGGTGGTACCTCTCCCCGTTCTCTAATTAAATCCAGCTCCTTTAATTTAACTTCTTGCTGAAGCACCAGATCACGTTCCTTCAACACCCTTTCGGCTTTTCTCTCCTCTGCTTCGAGTTCCCTGGCAGCTCTCCTCTCCTCTGCTTTTCTCCCTTCTAACCTTTCCTGGAGTTCTCGTTCCACTCTCCTTTCCCCTGCTTGTTTCTCTTCTCTCCTCTCTTCTGCTTTCCTTTCTTCTTCTGCTCTTTCCTTTTCTGCTTTCCTTTCTTCTTCTGCTCTTTCCTTTTCTGCTTTCCTTTCTTCTTCTTTTAACCTTTCCTGGAGTTCTCGTTCCACTCTCCTTTCCTCTGCTTGTTTCTCTTCTCTCCTCTCTTCTGCTTTCCTTTCTTCTTCTGCTCTTTCCTTTTCTGCTTTCCTTTCTTCTTCTTTGATCCGTTCCTGGCTCCGTAATTGCAACTCCAGTTTCCGGAGCTCAACGTCTTCTGGTTCTTCGGGTAGCCACTCCCAGGCTAACTCGTCCCATGTTCCTAATCCCACCATAGACTGTATCACCGTGGTCTGCAACTCTGCCTTCCTCAAATTAGTTCGGACCTCCAAGTTAAAATGTTTGGCCAATTTCAAGAGGTCCGATTTTAGTAATGCTCGGAACTGTGCCTCACTAGGGGTTACTGCAAAGTTCTGTGCCACAAACGCCATGGTGATTACTGGTAACACCTGTTAACCTTCACCCCAGAAATTTCCAACAAAGAAAAGCAACAGTATTACTATTATTGCTATTGTAATTATTTTTTTTGTTGTTGTTGTTGTTTTGTCGACAGAGCAAAACAATTTTGGGAACGTTGGAAAAGTTCCCACTCTTGGGAATTCTTTCCCGGACTACAATTTAGAAAATTTTATAGATCCCGGACGTAGACCCAATTGCGAATCCGCAAATTGTAATTTGGACGAGCCCCCAATTTCTGTTACGTGGTCCTCCCGGTGCCTACCTGGTCTCGGTGACCCCCGGACCGTGAGAGGAACTCCGCCAGAAAGATCTATGATTTATACGCTTTCGTAATGCAATCAATATGAATTCCAGTCAATAAGAAACCCCACACCAAGGATCCGGATTAATCAATAATATATTCCCCAATCAATCAACCACCATCAACAGTCAATCAACAATAGTACTAAGATGGCCATCTTATATATGTCCCCCCTTTCCCCACTCACGACCCCTCAATGGTCACTGTCCCTCCCAATGTCTCTGGGCCCCTCCAGACCAAGGTGCAGGTCGACTTCTCCGCACACGGGCGGTTGAACGAACCCCTGGCTGACGTGCTCCAAACGTGCACGTCGCGTACCGGGGACCGCTGCTGCAGCGCACACCTCCTGGCCAAGCAAAGCGGGCAAAGCAACGCGCGGCTTGCAAAGCGCGCGAGGCCCCAGGTGCGACCCGTACGCGGCCTTGTAGACGTTGAGGCGAACTGTGCCGGACGCTTGGTTCCGTGCACGAACCCACGGCAACTTGACGTGTAACCGGTAATTACCCCGCACAGGTAACTCCTCTCGCCAGACGGGCTTTCAAACGCCGCGTTCCCCACGCTGCTCAATATCGACACCGCTCGCGTCGGAGCTGGGTGAGGAAGAAGAAGATCGCTGCTTCTCCCGGACCTCGTGTGTTTTCTTCTTCCGTTTCCGGTCTCCTTTTCCCCAGAAGGGCTCCTGACCCTTTAATCACAACAACCTTTAATCGAATAAACATTAATAAGCAATGACCTGAATAGTAATTCACATAAGTTCACATAAATCCGTAACAATACCATCTAGTTTTTAATGTATCTGATCAGACACGATGTGGGGATGGGCAAAGAAGGGTTAGAGGATTGAGAGGGGAGGGTAGAGGTGAGAGGATGGAGGAATGGAGAGGAGGGAGAGTATGGTACCCTACAAGGGAATTAGTAATTTATTATACTTAATAAAAGTGCAGAAACTCAACACTGAAGTTGGAGATCGAACTGTAGTGTAATTATATTATTTACTATTCCCACGGTGTATATAAAGAGTTCATTGAAGGCGAGTTAACTCTTTCCCAACTATGTAATTAAACGATACATTGAAAAACTTTGTACGTAATAAATTATGTATGTGGACCAACTATGGAATATAATATTTTTATTAAAATCGATTGATTTTAATAAATGTTGAATTTGTAAAGCGAAGTGTATTCAATGTTTTCAAGTTTAAAAATGAACAACAGAAGTAAGTCAGTCAAGGCAGGTTCTCCCCATCTCGTCCCTCTTGTCAAGTCAATCAAGTCAATCCTTTCAAGTCAAGATAAAAGTTTTACTGTCCACACTCACACAGCCCTCTCTCCCTTCCCCCCCCCCCCCGCCACCCCCCCCCCCCCCAACAAGAGAAAGAATGCTCCTTTGAGAGAAAACTTCAGTAAAAGTTGCTTCAAATTGATCCAAACTTATGGGAAAATAATATTAAAAACAATTTTATGCAAATACACAGTGCAGATATAAACTATCTGCTAGTTGTTGATATTTAAAGGTTTCAAATGTGGTAGGTTTCTTTTGCGTTTCAGTATATAAAGGTGTGTCTGTCCCTTTAGAAGCGCTCTTTGGTTAGAGGACAGAGAAGTGGTTACAGCAATGCGGCCACCATCTGCCTGCATGTTCCTGTTGGCGTTTTCTCGCCGGTTGTCTGCAGGCCAAGCCGATGGGTCTGCTAAAAGTCAACACCGACAACCGCCACACTATCCTGGTTTGTTTCAGCATATCTGCCTCTCTTTGTATTGTGGATTTGACCTCTTTTTTTTTTAGTCCCTTTAGTGTTGTTCTCCTTGTCCAAGCCCTCTGGGGGGGAGGAAGGAAGTGGGTGGGAGAGGGGGTGGCCGGGTGGGGTTGTTGGAGTCTCACTCATTCCCAAAGGGGCAGGAGAGATGTAAGCGAGTGCGTAATGCAGATCTACTCTGTTATATATTGTTCATTCGCAGATCTTGTGTCATCTATTTATACTCTGGTGAAGTTCTGCATTGCTAAATGCTCTGCCATATTTCCTCGTATCATCATCATCGTCATCGTCGAGGTGCCACTCTTTATCAAGTGTCGGTACTGTCAGAGCAGTTCCTGGGCAATGGCTGTGTTAGTTGGTTTTGTCATTGCCTTCCATTCCAATGCCATTGCATTCCCAGCAGTCATTTAGTCACGGCAGAAATCAGGAATTTTGCCACGTTGCCTGCAATAACTCGCTTGCGCTTCACGGACACCGTAGGATCTTTAACATCCACCAACTAATGCTATCAGATGGTGATACCGAATACAACATCTGTCCGATGGACGGCACACACATCGATACCTCTCACAGCCTGGCAACAACATTGATACCAGGGTGACAGTTGTAAAAGCTGCCGAGACAGCTTGAATGTGTTTTCCGGATGTCATAAAGGACACAAACGGGCACGAATAACTCATGAAACTTGTCTGTCATAAAAACTGAAAACAACTGCTAGAGCAGCTGCAGAGAAAGATGGAGATCCCTGAGAGATGTTTCTGTAATGCTCAACATAAATTATTTGTAATTTGATTACACAAAAGATAAAAAGCACATTTTGTTGATATATCATCTTGATAATTTTTATCAATTAATAATTTCTCAATTTCATAACTCCTTCGATCATTCCCAAAACAATCCCTTTGGAGGTCCCATGAGGCTCATGTGTTCATGTAAAAGCAGGAAGAGTATTTAATCTCCTGTACAGAGAGATATTGTCTTAGTTCATCAACTCTCCGAGCATTGAGTTTCTATTTCTCACATTGGAGTTTCATGTCGATGTTTTTGTGACTTGTAATGGATTGGATCAAGAGATTTGGGAGAAGTGAAAGTGTTCCTCTTCAGGAATTCCAGCTTTTAAACACGTTTTCCTGGATTCCAACATCATTGTTGTTTTTGTGTTTCATATTTCTATTTTCTTTACATTCCAGGACATTTTTCTGCAGTGCATGTGATATCAACATCGATCACATGTCAGGTAGAATATTTCTACCTGGTCAAGTAATGCTCGGTGGTTTATTTCCAATACATAGCAGAGCAAAACTTGCTCCATTGAATCCAAAAGTCGCTCCTCAACCTGTCGCCTGTACCAAGTATTTATCAATCTCTATATCAGACTAATCTTTTCTTTAAATCTCACAAAAAGCAGTGCGTTTGTTAAACCTATTTGCAAATGTTAACGAATCATACAATTTTCATTTTGAGATATATATTTTTTATCAATAAATTCTGAATATTGTACAAATGTTTAATTGTTAATTGTGCCAATAACTTGGCAATGTGTTGTTGTTGTTGTTGTTGTTGTTGTTGCCTTGGGTTCTTCCTACAATGAAGACAACCCACTTTATTTGCAAGTACTGGGATGCATATGTGAAAAGGTAAGATTCGTAAAATCACATTGACCTATGCTGTGAGATGCTGAACAAATATTGTTTTTTTTTGTCTTACAGATTCAATATCAATAGTTTTCGCAGCGTTATGACGATGATTTACGCAGTTGATGAAATTAACAGAAACTCCTCTATTCTTCCCAATACATCACTTGGATACATGATTTATGATTCTTGTTTTAACATGCATAAGACCCTAACTGCTGCACTCAGCTTTCTTGGGCAGAAGTTCAGTGAAGATCTTAAAGAAGTTTGTCCAATCCATGCTGTTATTGGAGAGTCTGGTTCACTACATTCATTGACAATTGCTCGTTTCTTCGCTCTCTTTTTAATTCCACAAGTAAGACTATTTATTAAAATAAATTTGAGGCACTTCACATTTCATGCGTCACATTGTATTTACCAGATATAACAGAGATTTAGAAATTTTAAGTTTTAAACCATACATTCTTTTATTGCAGATAAGCTACTTTGCCTCATGTCGGTGCTTGAGTGATAAACAACAATTTCCTTCATTTTTGCGAACCGTGCCGAGTGATGCGTTTCAGGCAATCGCCATAGCGAAGATGTTTCTACATTTTGGCTGGGTTTACATCGGTACCTTTGAGAATGACGATGACTATGGGAGAGAAGGTATTGCACAATTTACTGAAGAATCAGAGGATTATGGAATATGTTTTGCCTTTCAAGAAGTTCTGGCCAAAACACAAGACATCCATGAAATAAAACGTCTTGGTAAATCCGTATATGTTCCAACTCATATTGTGTAAACGTTATTGCAAACTATGAGACCCAATCCACTCCTAAAAAAAACGTAAATTTACTTTTTTTTTGTATACAAGATCGAGGCTCGTGTTGGTGGAAGAGCAATGTTAGTGTAAGAGCTAACATTGATCACAAAAAGATAAACTGACACATAAAGCATAAAACATATGACAAAGGGAGTGGGAGAACAAGATGGAGAGCATGGACATTGGGAGATCTGTGGGAGGGAGAGGGCTTGGGGAGAGGAGGCATGGGAAGGGGGGTGGGTGGGAGAGGTAAAAAAACAAAAACACATGGACACTGCTCGGACTTCCAGGAAAGAAGTTTGTATTTCAAAGAAATGGATCTGGGGTGAATTAACGGGGGTAGAAAAGATCAAGGTTTTGGATGGGGGAAGATAAGAGATGGTGGTGAGCAGCTGTTTTAAAGACCTGGAGGGAGGATAATTATTGTACAAAGGAAATTGGAGACTTTTGTTCAAATGAAAATGCATGTTAAAAGGAAGAAATTTCTCAGCACCATTATTTGCTAGTTGTTTTGCAGATAAACTTGAGGCTTTTTAAACGAGGGAGTTCATATAACATGATACGCCATACCGTGTTATGTAGATTTTTACTTCATTTAAAAAAATTTTTTTTAACGATCTTTGAAAAAATAAAATGAAAGGTTAGTACTATTGAAGTAGTCCAGTAGCAGTCCCGAACACCATCCTTATACACCATCCTTCTACACCACCCTTATGCACCACCCTTATACACCACCCTTAAACACCACCCCATTGAACCTTTATTCACAGTGAAGTTCTGCAAAACTGGAGGTTATTGGAAGTATAAGAGAAACTATTTGTATACTTCAGTCTGCAAGTGTAAAAATAAATTTAAATAAAATAAAGATTGCAAAATTCATATAAATTAATAATTTCTGTCCAAATTTATTTGTTAATTTGCCCTCATTGAACTGTACAGGAGATTATATACTCTTCCTGCTTTTTCATGAATACATGAGCTTCATGGGACCTCTAAATGAGGGATTGAGATATGTTCATTTGCCAAGCAGCTAGCTAGTGCTTGCCAAGCCAGCTGTTCCATATCAAGGTTTTGAATGAAGTTCTTGCTTTGGTGATTAAACCACTTGGCGAACGCTCCACAATAAACTTGGTAACTGAACAGAATTTATAATTCAATTTGAAATAAAGGTTTAAAGAGGGTTAAAAGACTATAAGTAAAAACAATTCGGGTTTTACCGCCATTTTGTGCAACGTCTATTGCACCACCCGAACTAAAACGTTTCATTATCTATATTATAATAGCCGTAGATGATTCTGTCTGTCTGTCTGTCTATCTGTTGGGTGTCTGTCCGGGGTGTGGCTTACTCGGTTTGCAGAGTAGCTCCACCCATAGCTCCACCCATTCTGGGAGTGGCTATAAACAAATATCCACCATTTTATTAACTCGCATAGCTTTGAGTCCTGTTTTGTAGGCCCGTGGTGTCTTGCTCTCCCCCAGTTTTATTTCAAATCAAATTCGATAAATCATTTCATTTTTCACAGTCGCTAACATAGTTTTAGACTCGGTTGAAAAAAAACGGGAAGAAAATCCGATGAAAGTTGCCGTTTATAGAACGAAATGAATTCTCAAAGGCCTGTAACTTCAAGGCCATTGAGTCTCTCTCACGCCTTTATCTCCAATCTAACTCACCATATGATTTCATTTTCACTCACCATTTTTACTTTTAGACTCGGTGTCAGCAATAATTGAGAACAATCCACACACGCGGGAAAATGCAGAGATATATTTTTTAAAATCGCGTCATGGTGTATCATACACCGCCCAACATGACACCGCCGGCAATGTGTCGATATATATTAAAAATTCGCTTTTGCTTTTCCGTTATGATATATTACTATTTCGTTTGATGATAGTCGTCACAAAAACGTCAACAATGATGCCGACATATATTTCTTCGTTTTTATTTCATTCAACATATTAGCCGGAAGTAAAATATGTTTCAGGAAATTACCGAGAGATATTTCTTCGTTTTTTTTATTAGTTATGTGCGCATACACTTTAAATAGGTTTATTTGAAATCTTTAATTTTCCACAAACATTCCACACACGCGGGAAAATGCAGAGATATATTTTTTAAAATCGCGTCATGGTGTATCATACACCGCCCAACATGACACCGACGGCAATGTGTCGATATCTATTTTAAATTCGATATATCATTTCATTTTTCACAGTCGCTAACATAGTTTTAGACTCGGTTGAAAAAAAACGAGAAGAAAATCCGATGAAAGTTGCCGTTTATAGAACGAAATGAATTCTCAAATGCCTGTAACTTCAAGGCCATTGAGTCTCTCTCACGCCTTTATCTCCAATCTAACTCACCATATGATTTCATTTTTATCGATGGTTTTAGAGTCGGTGTCAGCAATAATTGAGAACATTCCACACACGCGGGAAAATGCAGATATATTTTTTAAAATCGCGTCATGGTGTATCATACACCGCCTAACATGACACCGACGGCAACGTGTCGATACATATTAAAAATTCGATATATCATTTCATTTTTCACAGTCGCTAACATAGTTTTCGACTCGGTTGAAAAAAAACGGGAAGGAAATCCAATGAAAGTTGCCGTTTATAGAACGAAATGAATTCTCAAACGCCTGTAACTTCAACTTCAAGGCCATTGAGTCTCTCTCACGCCTTTATCTCCAATCTAACTCACCATATGATTTCATTTTTATCGATGGTTTTGGACTCGGTGTCAGCAATAATTGAGAACATTCCACACACGCGGGAAAATGCAGAGATATATTTTTAAAAATCGCGTCATGGTGTATCATACACCGCCCAACATGACACCGACGGCAACGTGTCGATATATATTAAAAATTCGCTTTTGCTTTTCCGTTAAGATATATTACTTTTTCGTTTGATGACAGTCGTCACAAAAACGTCAACAATGATGCCGACATATATTTCTTCGTTTTTATTTAATTCAACATTATTAGCCGGAAGTAAAATATGTTTCAGGAAATTACCGAGAGATATTTCTTCGTTTTTTAAAATTAGTTATGTGCGAATACACTTTAAATAGGTTTATTTGAAATCTTTAATTTTCCACAATATAATTTACTTGCCATTTATCATTTGATGATTACGAGACAAATTCCTCTTGAGGATCGTGACAATTCATGCGCTGCGTGGAAACTTCTATTTCCAAAATGAATGAGACGATCGATGAAGAACGCAGACTTGAACAGGATGCAGCAAGAAAACGAATGAGACGGGCGAACGAGTCCATCGACGAACGTCAATGCAAACTTGCGGGGTCACCCGTGGGAATCCCACGGGCATGGATGTGTGTGACATTTCGACATATTGAGTTAGATGCTGCACATTCATTTTTACAAAATGGTTACTGGCAAGTCATCAGATCCAGAAATGGTGTAAAAACCACCGTTTAGAGGCCATTTTTCCCCGCAAAGCGGGGGTTGGCCTTTTCGGGGACCGTGGTAGTTGTTGTTTTTTTGTCCCCTTTTTGAAGCAATGTTTTACGGCCGGATGCCCTTCCTGACGCCAACCCTTTTTGCCGCCTTCAACGACAAACAGGGAATTACCAGTGAACTGGTACTCAATTAGCCGACCTCGGAAGGATGACAGGCTGAGTCAACCCCCCTGGCATTAATTCGGCGATCGACCGAGATTCGAACCCAGGATCCTAAGCCGGCACCCTAGCCGCTAGCCCAACACCAGAAATGGTGTCATGAACACAATTTATTTACGCACAAGCACAAAAGCAAGACGGGCCGATTTCCGATTCCGACGGGCCGACGGGCGAGACGGGCCGATTTCCGATTCCGACGGGCCGATTTGGAGCAAGAAAAAGAACGAGACGGGAGAAAAAGGAGAGAAACGAGACGGGGAAAGCCGATTGGAGAGGCGAGTGAGGCGCGATTGGAGAGGAGTGTGAGGCGCGATTGGAGAGGAGTGTGAGGCACGATTGGAGAGGAGTGTGAGGCGTGATTGGAGAGGAGTGTGAGGCACGATTGGAGAGGAGTGATTGGATGGGAGTGTGAGGCACGATTGGAGAGGAGTGTGAGGCACGATTGGAGAGGAGTGTGAGGCGCGATTGGAGAGGAGTGTGAGGCGCGATTGGAGAGGAGTGTGAGGCGCGATTGGAGAGGCGTGTGAAGGATTGCAGAGGAGAGGAGTGTGAGGGATTGGAGAGGTGAGGGATTGGAAAGGAGAGGGATGTGAGGGTTTGGAGAGGAGAGGAGTGCTAGGTGGAGAGAGGAGAGTGTCAGGTGGAGACAGGAGAGTGTCAGGTGGAGACAGGAGAGTGTCAGGTGGAGAGGAGTGAGGGGTCACATATTATGTGAAATAACTAAATTCACACCATTTCTGGATCTGATGACTTGCCAGTAACCATTTTGTAAAAATGAATGTGCAGCATATAACTCAATATGTCGAAATGTCACACACATCCATGCCCGTGGGATTCCCACGGGTGACCCCGCTAGTCTATATTATAATAGCCGTAGATGATTCTGTCTGTCTGTTGGGTGTCTGTCCGGGGTGTGGCTTACTCGGTTTGCAGAGTAGCTCCACCCATAGCTCCACCCATTCTGGGAGTGGCTTCATATAATTATAAACAAATATCCACTATTTTATTAACTCACATAGCTTTGAGGCCTGTTTTGTAGGCCCGTGGTGTCTTGCTCTCTCTCCCAGTTTTATTTCAAATCAAATTCGATATATCATTTCATTTTTCACAGTCGCTAACATAGTTTTAGACTCGGTTGAAAAAAAACGGGAAGAAAATCCAATGAAAGTTGCCGTTTATAGAACGAAATGAATTCTCAAACGCCTGTAACTTCAAGGCCATTGAGTCTCTCTCACGCCTTTATCTCCAATCTAACTCACCATATGATTTCATTTTTATCGATGGTTTGAGACTCGGTGTCAGCAATAATTGAGAACATTCCACACATGC
Source organism: Myxine glutinosa (assembly GCF_964187855.1). Classification (NCBI taxonomy): domain Eukaryota; kingdom Metazoa; phylum Chordata; class Myxini; order Myxiniformes; family Myxinidae; genus Myxine; species Myxine glutinosa. The sequence continues at coordinate 204,219,768 of NC_136263.1, forward strand.
GGGAAAATGCAGAGATATATTTTTTAAAATCGCGTCATGGTGTATCATACACCGCCCAACATGACACCGACGGCAACGTGTCGATACATATTAGAAATTCGCTTTTGCTTTTCCGTTAAGATATATTACTTTTCGTTTGATGACAGTCGTCACAAAAACGTCAACAATGATGCCGACATATATTTCTTCGTTTTTATTTCATTCAACATTATTATCCGGAAGTACAATATGTTTCAGGAAATTACTGAGATATTTCTTCGTTTTTTGTATTAGTTATGTGCGCATACACTTTAAATAGGTTTATTTGAAATCTTTAATTTTCCACAAACATTCCACACACGCGGAAAAATGCAGAGATATATTTTTACAAATCGCGTCATGGTGTATCATACACCGCCCAACATGACACCGACGGCAACGTGTCGATATATATTAAAAATTCGCTTTTGCTTTTCCGTTAAGATATATTACTTTTTCGTTTGATGACAGTCGTCACAAAAACGTCAACAATGATGCCGACATATATTTCTTCGTTTTTATTTCATTCAACATTATTAGCCGGAAGTAAAATATGTTTCAGGAAATTACCGAGAGATATTTCTTCGTTTTTTTTATTAGTTATGTGCGCATGCACTCTAAATAGGTTTATTTGAAATCTTTAATTTTCCACAATATAATTTACTTGCCATTTATCATTTGATGATTACGAGACACTTCCTCTTGAGGATCGTGACAATTCATGCGCTGCGGGGAAACTTCTATTTCCAAAATGAATGAGACGATCGATGAAGAACGCAGACTTGAACAGGATGTAGCAAGAAAGCGAATGAGACGGGCGAATGAGTCCATCGACGAACGTCAATGCAAACTTGCGGGGTCACCCGTGGGAATCCCACGGGCATGGATGTGTGTGACATTTCGACATATTGAGTTAGATGCTGCACATTCATTTTTACAAAATGGTTACTGGCAAGTCATCAGATCCAAAATGAACACAATTTATTTACGCGCAAGCAAGAAAGCAAGACGGGCCGATTTCCGATTCCGACGG